>NW_024098171.1:230000-320000 GCF_016545835.1 Crotalus tigris | reverse complement strand
CCGCTGCCTGGCTACCATGTCCTTGGCTGCGCTGCTTCACGTTGGCCATGCCCAGGGGTGACTCTCCTCCGGGGGGGGGCTGCTGGTGAGGAGGGGGCCGTGGGAGGAGGCGGGGCTGGGGCGATGGTGTGTGTGCCCACAGAGAGGGCTCCGAGTGCCACCTCTGGCACCCGTGCCATAGGTTCGCCACCACTGCTGTAAAGGAACTTGGGATTGTGCGAGGTTAAAAAATCTTAAAATAACTTTCGTCACTAATGTTGCATTTCTTTTTTTTTTCTTTTCTTTTCTTTCTTTCTTTTTAGCAAACTCTTATCTCAGATCTATTTCGCGGTGGTGGAGGCTGTCCTGGCCGGCATAGAGACCTTTTCAAAAACGTCCAATGTTACCAGGGTGTGTGTTTTTCTTTTTTTTTTCAAAACGGAAAGCTTGCGATTAGCCTTCGGTCCAGGTAGTCCTCGACTTAACAGCGGTTCATTTAGGGACCGTTCAAAGTCACGGCGGCACTGAGGAAAAGAGAAAAAGTTTCACACGTGCTATTTCAACCTCCCCGTGGACCCATGATCAGAATTCAGACACTTGGCAACTGGCTTGTACTTACGACGGTTGCAGCGTCCCCCCCGGGGTCACGTGATCCCCTTTTGCCACTGTCTGGCGAGCAAAGTCAACAGAGGAAGCTGGATTCGCTGAACAACTGCATGATTTGTGATGACCGAGGCCATGCAGTCAGCTGGCAATCCAAACTGCCCTTTAATTGCTCCAAATTTTCCCCAAATGCTCCCACGTTTCTGGCAAGCCACCAAACACAGGAAGACACATACACCTTCGGCCGCCTCTGGCTGCAAGTAGTTTCACACACAGTCTGATTAGGAGAGGAATTTACTCAAGGCCCCAGAGATAACAAGGAATGACACATACATCCAAAATAGGATCCAATTCTGTGTGAATACAAGCTTGTTTGAGCAGTTTCAGAAAAGAAGCCAAAATACAATCCGAGGTCTTTGAACATCCAAGCAGCGTTGTCAGCCAGTCCAAGGGTCAGAGTTTCCGGGTTTCCAAGCAGAAATCACAACACAGAACAAGAGATCAGCAACAACACACACAAAACTCCAAAGAATCAGTGTTTGTTCCCGACAAATGCCTCTCCCCACAGCGTCTCCTTAAGTCTCAGTCTCCAGGTGTGCCTTGTGGAGAGGGGCAGGACGCTCTCCTCCCAAGTAGTTGAGCCGGCCTGCGTTGTTCCCTCCTCCTCTCCACTCTCCGTGCTCTAGGATCGGGTGGGGGTGGCCCTTGCTCATTGCCTGAACTCTGTCTCTCCATCCTGTCCCACTCCTGAAGGGCCCTGGCCTGCCTCGGCCTACTCTTCCCCACATTCCTCTGAAGCTACAGACCCCTGTCCCTCTGCCTCCGTAGGGTCCCGTTCCAGCTGATTTTCCTCCGCAGATTCAGGCTCCGATGGAGGCATGACAAGGTCCCTTAACAACTATTGGGGAAAAAGGTGGCAAAATGAGGCGTGAGTCCCTGCACAACTGTCTTGCTTAGCAACAGAAGCCTTGGGCTCAATTTTGGTTGTACGTCAAGGGCCACCTCTGCGGTGCAACCTGCTTCATTCCCCTGTCTGATGTGCCTGTGTGTAATTTTTGGGAGAATAGCCTGGATTGGGTTTGATTTTTTTTTTTCCTCCCCTCATCCCTTTCTCTTCTCAGGCGAAAGAAGGAGCCGAGAAAGTGTTTTTCAAGATGCTCGAGGCCTTTGGACTTTCCTGCTTTAAAACTCCACTACGGTACGTCTCTCCGTTTTGTCATTCTTAGCGTTTTTCTACACAACTGGGATTGTGTAGAGACCCAGAAGTCCCCAACTTTTTTGGTTTGGCGGCCCGCAAATTCAGATTTTGGCTTAATGTCGTGGTTCTGACAGATGAAACTCTTCAAAGAACTTCGAGGCATCGTTTACCGTAAAGGATCTTTATTCGAGTGGCATAGCATCAGCACATACATAAGCGGAGCCAAAATCTGAATTCCCTTCCCCTGAGCACATAACATCAAAGCACAATTTCCTCCTCCAATTAGCGGTCATAAATCACATTCTCCAATTAGTTTGAAATGCAGGCTTCCCCTCCAGTTCTCCACCCCGGCCATTCCTTATCATCTCTTATTTCAAAAACCCTGGGTTCACACACTGTTACAATATTGTTATGTCTAACTAACTACCATGCACATTCCTCCTCTCTCCCCCCCCCCAGTATCTAATTCTGACTCTAAGAGTAAAGCATAAGAAAGAAAAGGGCTGCATCTCCATATGTTGTCAAAGCAAGAACATCTGATGTTAGTGTCAACGCTGCAAATATTGTATATTCTTGCTTTTGACAATATGCAGAATTGTCTGGTAATTATAGGGTTAATACAGAGCAGAAGGGGGATTGGGGGTAAAGCCCGGGAATTGGATAATGTGAGATATGATGGCTAATTTAGGGAGGGAACATGCTGATAATTTAACTGCTCAGAGGAAGAGAACTTAGATCCTAGCATCCCTCCCTTGTGCCTGTGCCGACATTTTGTAACAATAAAAGACTTTTAGGAAAATAAATGCCTGGAAGTTCTTTGGAATGTTTCATTAGCCGGAACCACAACAGTTGGCAGCATTGACATCGGCAGTGTTATGTGAGTGCATGCACACCAGGAAAAGGGCCGTGTGCAAACACGCAGGGATGCGCAAACGGCCACATGAGTGTGAGTGCCACAAATGGGCAGCGCTAGCACCGGCGGGATGCTTGCTGCAGGGCAGCGCCAGCAGTGGCGAGATGCTTGGTGTGGCGCTAGTGCCGGAGGGACGCTCAGGGCAGTGCAGTGCTAGCACTGGTGGAACGCTTGGGGCGGCACTACTGCCAGTGGGACTCTTGGTGGTGTGGCGCTAACACTGGCGGGATGTTCAAAGTGGCGCTAGTGCTGGCAGGGCACTCGGAGTGGGGTGGCGCTAACGCCAGCGGGATGCTCAAGCTGGCGCTAGTGCCAGCGGGACACTCAGAGAGGACGGTGCTAGCACCGAGGGACGCTTGCAGTGGCGGTACGTGAATGTGGGGGGTGAGTCACACACATGCGTGCACTGGCTGTGCCTTCCCACGGCCCCATGGCCATGGCTCGTTAGTGGGCCCACAGGTTGAGGGCCCCTAAGCGTAATCAATCGGTTCATGCCGGGATGAATTTTTTGAAAACATGGAATGACTCTCCTTGAATTCTCTGCACTACAAATAGTTTGTTTAGTGACCGTTCAGTTACAATGCCATCGAAAGGACTTGGGACCGTTTTTCACACTTAACGACCGATGTGGCCTCCCTGAAATCACGTGATCAAAATTTGGAGACATGGCCACAGGATCATACTTAACGACCGTGGCAGCATCCCCGGGGTCACGAGACCCCCTTTGGCGATCTTCCGGCCAGCAAAGTCAAGGGGAAAGCGACTTAGCAACCGCGTTATTAACAACTCCAGTGACTCACTTAATAACCATGGGAAGAAACGGGGCAAAATTCACGGAATGACCTGTCTCGCTAAGCAACAGAAATTTTGGGCTCCACTGTGGTCGTAAATCGAGGACTACCTGTGGTTTGTTCCTCCGATTGGCCTGTAAAACATGACGTTTAGTTTTAACAGGAGAATCCGCTTAACTTCAGCGTTTCATTTATTTTCCTCTTTTTTTTTTTCAATTTCTCCTTATTTTGTACAGCACCAAGATAGATTTCTGGATTCAGGCTGTGAACAAGCAAGGGAGGTGAGTGCTTCCCTTCTCTTCGGGTTGAAGCTGTTTGATGTGAGAGCCTGTAGTCATGTTTGTTGCCATTATCATGATTAGATTTTTTTTTTATCCCGCCATTTTGTATATATCTAAATCTACGTAAAGACTCCTGCCTCCTATTTTCCCACAGCAACGATCCTGCGAGGTGGGTTGGGCTGAGAAACAGGGACTGGTCCAGGTAGCTTTCAGGCCTAAGGCGGGACTGGAACCTATTTTGCCCACAACCACAGCCCTGTAAGGTGGACTGGGCTGAGAGAGAGAGTCACCCAGTCAGCTTTAATGCCTAAGGTGGGACTAGAACTCACCGTCTCCTGGTGATTGGCCCAAGTCACCCAGCTGGTTTTCATGCTTAAGGCGGGACTATAACTCACCATCTCCTGGTGACTGGCCCACAGTCACCCAGCTAGCTTTCATGCCCAAGGCGGGACTAGAACTCACCGTCTCCTAGTGATTGGCCCAAGTCACCCAGGTGGCTTTTATGCCCAAGGCGGGACTAGAACTCACCGTCTCCTAGTAATTGGTCCAAAGTCACCCACCCAGCTTTCATACCTAAGGCGGGACTAGAACTCACCGTCTCCTAGTAATTGGTCCAAAGTCACCCACCCAGCTTTCATACCTAAGGCGGGACTAGAACTCACCGTCTCCTAGTAATTGGTCCAAAGTCACCCAGCCAGCTTTCATACCTAAGGCAGGACTAGAACTCACCGTCTCCTAGTGATTGGCCCAAGTCACCCAGGTGGCTTTCATGCCCAAGGCGGGACTAGAACTCACCGTCTCCTAGTAATTGGTCCAAAGTCACCCACCCAGCTTTCATACCTAAGGCGGGACTAGAACTCACCGTCTCCTAGTAATTGGTCCAAAGTCACCCACCCAGCTTTCATACCTAAGGCGGGACTAGAACCCAGCGTCTCCTGGTGATTGGCCCAAGTCACCCAGCTGGCTTTCATGCCTAAGGCGGGACTAGAACTCACTGCCTCCCAGTTTCGAGGCCTGTATCTTAACCACTAGGCCAAACTGCCTTTCACGGGAACAGAGAAGATTCTGTTTACATTCCGACATAACAATGCTAAACCATGATACAAAGTTCAAGCTCAAATGGCTTAATGCAGTGGTTCTCACCCTGTGGGTCGGGACCCCATTTGGGGTCGAATGACCATTTCACGGGGGTCGCCAAACAACGCAGTCCGCCATTTCCCCCCCTTTTCTTTAGCTGTGCTACTCCCTTTTATTCTATTGGCTTCTGAAAGCCAATAGAATAGACTCTCTTGAATAGAGTCTCATTCTATTGGCTTTCAAAAGCCAATAGGAATTGTCCAGGCTGTCTCTGTCCTGCTGAGCCCGCCAAAAGTCCCATTCTGCAAACGGTGCTTCACCAGTTGAGTAGTCCTTGACTTACGACCGGTTGAGTAGTCCTCGACTTACGACCGGTTGGGGGGGGGTTGCGGCATTAAAAAGGTTGAGAACCACTGGCGTAATGGAAAACGAAAGCATCACGATTAACCTTTTTCTGCACATCCTGGGCCTTGGCCAGCCCTCGTCCCCGAGGGGCATAAAGCAAGCAGCAGTTGAGGCGGGCAGAGATTTGTTTTTTGAGCTGCCAGTCTAGCATAAGGCAATATTCAGTATTCTCTGCATGAAGATCCAGGTTGCGGAGGGCAAATTATCACATCTGCTTGGCTGTTTATGTTGCTTGTCTGCTTCTGGGGGCAGCACTTTTGACCCCCGGAGTCTCTCGTTGGAAAGGAGCGCCCTGCAAACACACCTGTTGTGCTTAATCATGCGTGAGAGAAGAGAGGGAGCCCGGGAAAGAACGGGGTGGGAGGGAGGACACACGTACGGAAGAGAGAGAAGCTGAGTCCGTCGGAAGCTTTTCCTCGTGGGCTGAAAACCCACAAGAGCCCTTTGGGGTAGAGCAGATCCAGAAAGCCACTGCCATGTCTGCGGGAAGAAGAAAGGCCTTGGCAGACAGAAGGGAGAGCTGGAGAGCAGAATCAGAATCAGAGTAGAGCTGGAAGGGACCTTGGAGGTCTTCTAGTCCAGCCCCCTGCTCAAGCAGGAGACCTTATATACATCAGATAGGGTCTCCAGAAGTTGCTTCCAGAAGTTGGGAATGCGCCAACGTTGGGAGTTTTTAAGAAGAGACTGGACAAGCATTTGTCTGAAATGGTATAGGCCAGGGTTTCCTGCCTGAGCAGGGGGTTGGACTAGATGACCTCCGGGGTCCCTTCCAACTCTTCTGTTCTATTCCTATTCTATTAATTCTATTTCTATTCTGTTCCTATTAATTCTATTCTATTCTATTCTATTAATTCTATTTCTATTCTATTCCATTCTTATTTCTATTCTATTCTAATTCTGTTCTATTCTATTCCATTCCATTCTATTCTATTCTATTCTATTCCATTCTTATTTCTATTCTATTCCATTCCATTCTACTCTACTCTATTCCATTCCATTCCATTCCATTCCATCCTATCCTATTAATTCTATTTCTATTCTATTCTATTCTATTCTATTCCATTCCATTCCATTCCATTCCATTCTTATTTCTATTCTATTCTATTCTATTCCCATTCCATTCCAGTCTATTCCATTTTTATTTCTATTCTATTCTATTAATTCTATTTCTATTCTATTCTATTCTATTCTATTCTATTCTATTCTATTCTATTAATTCTATTTCTATTCTATTCTGTTCTGTTCTGTTCTATTCTCTGAAATGGTATAGGATTTCCTGTCTGAGCAGGGGGTTGGACTAGATGACCTCATTACTATTATTATTATTAGTATTAGTATTATTATAGAGGAGGCAACTGTCATGTAAAAAGGGTTAGCATTCTCGTCCCACAGACAGAAAAAGAAGCATGGGAATCATGAGAAAGGACCTTTCCTAGTTTTCTGGAAAGCAAGGCAAAAAAGACCCAGTTTGGTATAGCGGTGAGCTAAAAAATGGGAGATGGTGAGTTCTAGTTCGGCCTTAGGCCCGGAAACTGATTGGGTGACTTGAGGCCAGTCACCAGGAGATGGTGAGTTATAGTTCAACCTTAGGCGTACAAGTCATCTGGGTGTCTTTGGCCAGTCGCCAGGAGACGGCGAGTTCTAGTTCTATTCTACTTTCCAATGCTAAAAGTTGTTTTTTTTTTCTTTATTTCTGCCCAACTTACGCCATTGGGGTTGCATGTGGGAGACGCGCCCCGTGATCTGGCTCGCCCTGCAACGACAGCGTCCTAAAATCTTACTTTCTTCCCCTGCAGAATTATTCCCGTGGATAACAAAGACAGCCTGTACCTGGTTAAAACCGTGAGTATTTTTTCTGCCGGCTGCAGAATGACCTACATTTGAAAACACGCCGAGGGGCGTTTTTCCTTGCAATCTTGGACCGCGGGCGAAACCGGAGGCACTTAAACAGCCGTGTGACTAATTTAATCACTGCAGCGATTCACTTAAAACGGCTCTGGCGGGGACAGGTCACAAAATGGGGCAAAACGACAACCGTCTCGCTTAGCGACGGAAACGTTGGCTTCCACTGTGGCTGCAGGTCAAGGACCGCAAGTCCCTTTTCTCCATGCCGTTGTAACTTTGAACGGTCACGAAAGGAACTCTTGTAAGTCGGGAGCTGTAGTCCGCTTTGTGACGGTTTCAGGTTACGACGGCACTGAAAAAAACATGCCTCGGAACCGTTTGCCACCCTTAAATCACCCGTGCAGCATTAAAATCCAGGCCCTTGGCAACTGACTCGTGTTTACGACGGTCGCCGTGTCCCCTTTTGCGACCTTTTCGTAAGCGAGGTCGGTGGGGGAGCCGGCTCCTCTAAACAACCTTGTTACTAACTTGACAACGGCAGGGTGTTGCTTCGCAGTTGCGGCAGGGAAGGTGATCAAGTGGGGCAAAGCTCACTCCGCGACCGTCTCACTGAGCCACGGAGAGTTCGGGCTCCCTTGTGGTCGTAAGTCGAGGACTGCCTCTAATGCCCTTTCCTCCTGCTTGGCTGCAGGTGTCCATGGCTGCGTACGACATCCCTGACCTGCTGACCGGGAGAGGCTGCCTGGGCTCGGTGGTCTTCTCCGAATCCTTCCTGACGTCGCAGATTCTCGTGAAGGAAAAAGGTTCTGCGGGGAGAAACGAGCCTCGTTTTAACTTTCAGGATGGCTCTCCAAGCGGGCCGAAGGGGGTGGTGTGAAATGGGGGGGGTCCTTGGTCCCCTCTGGGCTGGGTGGTTCGCTTGCACTGGGACTGATGGTGTTACCGAGCTGGGCCATGAAACGTCTGCGAGGAGACCGCCCAGCTCAGAGAGAACCCAGGATGCCACAGTCCCTTTTTTCCTCCTCCTCCTCCTCCTCCTCCTCCTCCTCCTCCTCCTCCTCCTCCTCCTCCTCCTCCTCCTCCTCCTCCTCCTCCCTCACCATTACCTTCTAGCACTGATGATGTTACCTAGCTGGGCCATGAAACGTCTGCAAGGAAACCACCCAGAGAGCACCAAGGATCCCACAGTCCTTTTTTTTCCCCACCACCACCACCTCCTCCTCCTCCTCTTCCTTCTCCTCCTCCTCCTCCCTCTGCAAACTACACACCCTTCTACCACTGATGGTATTACCTAGTTGGTTAACGAAATGACTTGCAAAAACACAACCAAGCTCAGAGCACCAAGGACCCATAGTCCGTTTTTTCCTTCTCCTCCTCCTCCTCCTCCTCCTCCTTCTCTCTCTCTCTCTCTCTCTCCCTCCCTCCCCCCCCTCTCTGCAAACTCCATACCCTTCTACCATTGATGGCATTACCTAGTTGGTTAACGAAATGTCTTGCAAAAACACAACCAAGCTCAGAGCACCAAGGACCCATAGTTTGTTTTTTCCTCCTCCTCCTCCTCCCTCCTCCTCCTCCTCCTCCTCCTCCTCCTCCTCCTCCTCCTCCTCCTCCTCCTCCTCCTCTCTCTCCAAACTCCATACCCTTCTACCATTGATGGCATTACCTAGTTGGTTAACGAAATGTCTTGCAAGAACACAACCAAGCTCAGAGCACCAAGGACCCATAGTTTGTTTTTTCCTCCTCCTCCTCCTCCTCCTCCTCCTCCTCCTCCTCCTCCTCCTCCTCCTCCTCCTCCTCCTCCTCCTCCTCCTTCTCTCTCTCCAAACTCCACACCCTTCTACCATTGATGGCATTACCTAGTTGGTTAACAAAACGTCTTGCAAGAACACAACCAAGCTCAGAGAGCACCAACGACCCACAGTCCTTTTTTTCCCTCTTCCTCCTCCTCCTCCTCCTCCTCCTCCTCTTCCCCCCCAACCCCATTCCCTTCTAGCACTGCTTTTCTTTTCTTTTATATATTTTATTTTATTACCTATTTTGAAAGCTTAGATGGCCGCCACTCACAGTGACTCTGGGCAGCTTGCAAAAAGAAAACCACCCTACCCAATCCAATAAGGCTGCCACCCCACTGCTGACAACCATCAGACCAACCCCTTGATGGGCTCCTCCCCCCTTCTGCCACTGATGGCATTGCCTAGTGCAGTGGTTCTCCACCTGTGGGTCGGGACCCCATTTGGGGTCGAACGACCATTTCATGGGGGTCGCCAAACAAGGCTGTCCGCCATTTTTTCCCCTATTCTTTGGCCACGCCCCTGGCACCCGGTGATGTATAAATGGTTGGGGTTCACCACAACATGGGGAACTGTATTATGGGGTCGCGGCATTAGAAAGATTGAGAACCACTGATCTAGTTGGTTAGCGAAATGTCTCGCAAAACCACCACCCCGCTCCGAGACCACCAAGGACCCCCACAGTAGGGCTGCCTTCAGAGGGGGTCCAGCCACTCAGCCCCTCCCTTTCCATCCTCCTGCAGATGGCAGCCTCAGCACAGAATCCAGCTACATCATCCTCACCGGGGTGATCCCAAGATCGGCGTCTTGGCTGGTAAGTGGACCTTGACTACTACTCCCCCCCCTCCCTTCCTTTGCAAAATGAATGTAGAAAACAGATTACGGAGCTGTTTTTCTAAGCCGGTCCAAAAGCCAGGAGGGAAAAAAAAAATGTTCTTTTGTGACGGTTTGCAGGTCGCGGAAAACACAAAAGGGTGAATTCTGTCTCTTGGGAGCGTGTGTTCCTTTGATATTTTTCCAGGCACGGTGGGTCAGATAAGAGCCAAGAGCCGCGAGGAAGTGCTGATGGGGCTGCGGGCGGCTGAGGTGGAGAGTCTGGGCTCGACAAAATACGGCGCCCTTATCCCAAATAAGGGCCTTTTTTTTAGTTTAGAAGTGTGCTTTGTGCAAAGAAAAAACACCATCACACCATATTTTATGTTTGTTTTGATTGATTGATTTCGGTGCCGCTGAGTCAGTCTTGATTCCTAACGACGGCCTTGAGTGGTCCCTGCGGTTTTCTTAGGGGGATTTCAGCCAGCCTAGGGCTTCCATGCCTGAGGCAGGACTAGAACTCACCACCTCCAGGTGATTGGCCCAAAGTTATTCACCTGCCTTTCATGCTTAAGGCGGGACTAGAACTCACTGTCTCCAGGTGATTGGCCCAAAGCTATCCACCTGCCTTTCATGCATAAGGCGGGACTAGAACTTACCCCCTCCAGGTGATTGGCCCAAAGTTATCCACCTGCCTTTCACGCCTAAGGCAGGATTTGAACTCACCATCCACCTGGTTTCTAGCCTGGTGCCTTTAACTGCTACCCCAAACTGGCTCACTTTCTGTTTATATTGTTATGTTATATGTTATATATTATATGATATATTATATTTATTATATTCTATTGTATCGTATCGTATCTATCATATATACGATATATGCTATTATATTATGTTATATTGTTATATTGTTATTATATATATGATATGTGATACAACATGACATGATATTTATTATATTATATTTATTATATTGTATTTTTGCTTAAGTATTTGAGGCCCTTAAAGTCTTGATCTCTTTCTTCTAAATGGCATTGCAAGGGGGTTAAGTTGCCAGCTTGCAGAGAGGGGCTTCCAGGATGGAGAACAGAACACCCAACGTTGAATGCAGGATTTTCATCCCTAAACCAGAATTGAAAGCTGTTGTTTTGTTTTGCTTCCAGGTTGAAGAGAATGAAGTGAAGCTCTCCGAACGGGCGCAGCAAATCCTGAAGGTTCGTCTCAAAACTGGGTGTTTTTCTTCTAGTTTTGGCATGGCAAGATTGAGGGTTGCCAACTACACCCACTAGCCAGCATTAAATATTGTCAGATGGTTAGTTTTGCTCATCTCTTAGTTTGGTGTTTCTCAACCTGGGCAACTTTTCAGACGGTGGACTTCAACTCCCAGAATCTGGGAGATGATGATGATGATGATAAAGTTGGAAGGGACCTTAGAGGCCATCTAGTCCAACCCCCTGCTCAGGCAGAAAACCCTATACCATTTCAGACAAATGGCTGTCCAGTCTCTTCTTCAAAACTTCCAGTGTTGGAGAAGGGAGGGAGGGAGGGAAGGAAAGGGAGGGAGGGAGGGAGGGAGGAAGGAAGGAAGGATAATAGAATAACAGAGTTGGAAGCGACCTTAGAGGTCATCTAGTCCAACCCCCTGCTCAGGCAGGAAACCCTATACCATTTCAGACAAATGGCTGTCCAGTCTCTTCTTAAAAACGTCCAGTGTTGGAGCATTCACCGCTTCTGGAGGCAGGTGGTTCCACTGGTTAATTGTTCTGACTGTCAGGAAGTTTCTCCTTAGTTCCAGGTTGCTTCTCTCCTTGATGAGTTTCCATCCGTTGCTTCTTGTCCTGCCTTCAGGTGCTTTGGAGAAGAGCTTGACTCCCTCTTCTTTGGGGCAGCCCCACCATCTTAACAGTTGCCCAGGTTGAGAAAAATTGTACTCCAGATGCCCTTTGACTTACAACTGATTGCTTAGTGGCCATTTGGAATTATGACAGTTCCAGAAAACCATACTTACAACCCAGATTCAAAATTTTGACACCCAGCCTTCCCCCCCCACTGCCATATGATTGCATTTTGGGTACTTGCCCCCCCCCAACCTGCCTTTACGACCATTTGCAGCCTCCTGCGGTCACAGGAGCACCATTTATTGCTGCAAACCGGTATCTACTTCCAATTTCCGACAAAAAATCGCCCATTACTGACTATGAGTTCCCTTCACAACCTCCACCTTCTCTTCCACGACCGTAGATTCGCTTAATGACCGCTGCAAGAAATGTTGTGAAATTAGCCCCATCGCCGTGGTGATCCGCTTAACCGCCGGCACGATTTACAACTATAATTCCAGGCTCAGTTACAGTCATAAAGTTGAGGACAACCTGCGTTTCTGCCTCTTGGTACAGAGAGAGGTCAGCACCATGGACAGCATCATCCTTGGCCAACGTCCTACAATGAGACAGGAGGCAGCTTTAAGTTCCCCATTTAAATCCCTTTGCCATCCAAATGGCAGTTTTTCTGAAGGACATCAACTGCCAGTGTCAACAAAAGAAACTCCTGCAACATTTTTTTTGTATAGATTTTATTAGTTTTTATATAGGGTTAGGAATAAGGTGGGGTCGAGGTTGCAGTTGGGATTTAGGTTAGGATTAAGATTAAGGTTGGGGTTGGGGTTTTCCCAAGTAACATTCTCCATATTTAGCAAACCGCGTAGTGTCTGGGTTCGTGTCTTTAACAAACAATAATAAAAAATAGTTAACGATCATAAACAATATGTTAATTAATCGCTCAATAGCCTTCTCCTTGCTAATATATATTCAGAATTACATGTCACGTTCCTTTCTCTCCAATTCGTCTTTCTAGCCATTGGTAGAAATTATCCCATGTTCTAAAGTACACCGAGTCTTCTTTCCCTTTTATCTTTAAAGTCAGTCTATCCATTTCTGCACGCTCAATGTGCCTGGCTGAGGAATTCTGGGAGTTGAAGTCCACAAGTCATAAAAGGGCCAAGTTTGAAGACCCCTGATATAGACTTTAAGAGGAGTGGACTTAATTCCCAGAGTTCCTCAGCCAGCGTGCCTGGCTGAGGAATTCTGGGAGTTGAAGTCCACCAGTCATAAAAGGGCCAAGTTTGAAGACGCCCGATACAGACTTTAAGAAGAGTGGACTTCAACTTCCAGAATTCCTCAGACAACGTAACTGGATGAGGAATTCTGGGAGTTGAAGTCCACAAGTCATAAAAGGGCCAAGTTTGAAGGCCCCTGTCCTAAAGCATCGGTGTTATTGGCCTCTCATGAAAAAGCCGATAACATGCTTCAGAAACTCTTTTTCTGTTCTGCTTTTTTTAGAAAGAAGACTCTTTCTTGGGGACCCCCCTGACTGGAGGCGATGGAGCATATATTGCTGCTAATAATTCTCTCTGTAGACCGGAGGAAGGTAAGCAATCAAAAATTTCCACAGCACCACACGTCAAAGGCAACCATTTTTCTTTGGAGATCCACTTTTCTAGGGCAGATATTGCAGCTGGGGACCCATAGCCTTGATAGCACACACCCTTGTCGTCAGTGTGACGTATCTCCCTTATTAATATACTGCCTAGGCTTCTCATCACCTCCCTAGTAACGCCAGCTATTTTAGTTTTATTTATCTACTTATTAAATTTGTATCCTGCCCATCTCACCGTTGAGAAACTCTGGGCGAATAAGAAATAAAATAAGATAAATCAAGAAGAGAACGGACTGCCATTTGTTCAGAATGGTATCGGGTCTCCTTCTTGAGCAGGGGGTTGGACTAGATGACCTCCAAGGTTCCTTCCAGTTCTGTTATTCCATTTTCTAAAGCTTGATTTATTTCACAGCCTCAGTGAATGTTTGAATTTAAGGAGGTTAAAATCTACCACCTGCGCAATTAGTAGTTCTAAGTCGAGGTAGTTCTCGACTTACAGCCAGCTTGTTTAGTGACCGTTTGAAGTAATACAGGCTAAAAAAAGTGACTCGTGACCGTTTTTCACACTTAACGATCGTTGCAGCATCCCCACGTTCACGTGATCAAAAGTCAGACGCTTGGCAACTGACTCGTATTTATGACGGTCGCAGCGTCCCCCGGGGTCAGGCGATCCTCTTTTGCGACCTTCTGACGAGCAAAATGGGGGAAGCCAGATTCACTTAACAACCGTGTTATTCACTTAACGACTTCAAGGATTCACCTAACAGCTGTGTCAAGGAAGGGCCAAGTAAAATGGGGCGAAGCTCACTTCACCACCGTCTCGCTTAGCAACAGACATGTTTGGGCTCCATTGTGGTCGTAATTCGAGGACTGCTTTTACTTTACATGGAGTTTTAATTGCAGGTTGTAATTGTAGATTGCGTTTGAAGCTGCCTTTCGATAGCTTTAATATCTGGGGTCTCAGTATCATCTTGGTCATTGGTGATACGTTGTTGTTAGTTGCAAAGTGGTGTCCGACCCCTCGTGACCCCATGGACCACGTTCCTCCAGGCCTTCCTGTCCTCTACCATCTTCTGGAGTCCATTTAAGCTCAGGCCTCCTGCTTCAGGGACTCCATCCAGCCACCTCCTTCTCTGTCGTTACCTTATTCTCTTGCCCTCCATCTTTCCCAGCATCAGGCTTTTCTCCAGGGAGTCCTTCCTTCTCATTAGGTGGCCAAAGGACTTGAGTTTCAACTTCAGGATCTGGTCTTCTAAAGAGCAGTCGGGGTTGATCTCCTCCAGGACTGACCGGTTGGATCGCCTTGCAGTCCAGGGGACTCGCAGGAGTCTTCTCCAGCACCATAGTTCAAAGGCCTCCATTCTTTGGCACTCAGCCTTTGTTACGGTCCAACTTTCACAGCCATACATTGCAACTGGGAAAACCATGGTCTTGACTATGCGCACTTTTGTTGGCAGGGTGACGCCTCTGCTTTTTAGTATGCTGTCTAGATTTGCCATAACTTGGTTTTTATTTTTCTTTGCAGGAAAGCTTCATTTCTTTTCCGAGGGCCTTTTGTTTTACCACCCCCACCACGGGAGCATTACGATCTCCAAAGCACACATGGCGTCCATTCAGTTCTACGACGGGGTGAGTGCCTGCCAGCCTGCTCGTACAAAATAGGACGTGAGGGACAGGGCAGTCTAGTGGTTAGAGCGCCAGGTTAGGAACCGGGAGACTGGGAGTTCTAGCAAGATAGCAAGACAAGCTAGTTTAGTTTACTGAGAAAAGCATTAGGCTAGAAACTAGGAGACCGTGAGTTCTAGTCCTGCTTTAGACCTGGCAAGCTAGTTGGGTGATTTGGGGCCAACTACCAGGAGACCGTGAAATGTAGTCCTGCCTAAACCATGAATATCAACTGAGTGACTTTGGGCCAGTCACCAGGAGATGGAGAGTTCTAGTCCTGCCTTAGGGATGAAAGCCGGCTGGGCGACTTTGGGCCAGTCACCAGGAGACGGTGAATTCTAGTCCCACTTTAGACATGAAAACTGACTGGAAGACTTCGGGTCAATAACCAGGCGATGGAAAGTTCTAGTTTTGCCTTAGGCATGAAAGCCAGCTGGATGATTTTGGACCAATCCCTTTCTCTCTCTCTCAGCTCATCCCACCTCGCAGGGTTGTCATCATGGGGAATATAGGAGGAAGAAAGTGTGTTGGTAGCTTCACCCCCCCTGACTTACCTATAAAGTAATACAGATTAAAAAATAATCTAATCTAAATATTCCATAAAAGCAAAAGGGCTTTCTCTCATCTTCTCAGCCCGTTTGGAAATTATAACCCTCCAGCTACAAATTACATTATATTACATTACGTTGCATTATATCTGCTTTTCTCTCCGTCGATTTCCCACGCGAACACTTGAAATAGGGCCTTATACAAGAACTGTGGGAAAGAAATAGGAAACTCACTCTAGCTACCTCGTGCAAGGAAAATCTTTACAAGATGTTCTATAGAGGGCGCTCCCCCCCCCCCCGCAAGGCTAGCTACAATGGGTTCAAATATCTCACCTTTATGCTGGAAATGTAAAATAGCAATTGGATCATATTACCTATAAGGAACGGTTGCTAGAATTGGGTATGTCTAGTTTAATGAAGAGAAGGACAAGAGGGGACATGATAGCAGTATTCCAATATCTCAGGGGCTGCCATAAAGAAGAGGGAATTAAGCTATTTTCCAAAGCACCGGAAGGCAGGACAAGAAGCAACGGGTGGAAACTAATCAAGGAGAGAAGCAACCTGGAACTAAGGAGAAACTTCCTGACAGTGAGAACAATTAACCAGTGGAACCACCTGCCTCCAAAAGGGGTGAATGCTCCAATACTGGAAGTTTTTAAGAAGAGACTGGACAGCCATTTGTCTGAAATGGTGTAGGGTTTCCTGCCTGAGCAGAGGGTTGGACTAGATGACCTCCAAGATCCCTTCCAACTGTTATTCTGTTATCCTTCCTTCCTTCCTTCCTTCCTTCCTTCCTTCCTTCCTTCCTTCCTTCCTTCCTTCCTTCCTTCCTCCTTTCCTCCCTCCCTTCCTCCGTCCATCCCTTCTCCAACACTGGAAGTTTTCAAGAAGAGACTGGACAGCCATTTGTCTGAAATGGTCTAGGGTTTCCTGCCTGAGCAGGGGGTTGGACTAGATGACCTCCAAGGTCCCTTCCAACTTTATTATTATTATTATTATTATGGATCATCGCACACATTATTATTATTATTATTATTATTATTATTGATCATCATACAGTCAGCCAGATGTTCAGACTGCATTTGGCATTTTGTCTACCTATCGAGTCCTTACCCAGGACCTGGGATAGGCAGATGTGGATGTTTGATGGTATCACAGATCTCGTTGCAGGATGGAAGCAGTTCCTAGTAAGGCCGCCTTTTGCAATTGACTAATAGCGAATTTGTCAATGCCGATGATGGTGTTCAAGTGGTGCTCCAGTTGTTTTGGGATTGCACCTAAGGAGCCTATGACTATTGGTACTACCCTTGCTTGCTTTTGCCATTATTATTATTATTATTATTATTATTATTATTATTATTATTATGCTCCAACACTGGAAGTTTTTAAGAAGAGACTAGACAGCCATTTGTCTGTAATGGTGTAGGGTTTCCTGCCTGAGCAGAGGGTTGGACTAGATGACCTCCAAGATCCCTTCCAACTGTTATTCTGTTATCCTTCCTTCCTTCCTTCCTTCCTTCCTTCCTTCCTCCTTTCCTCCCTCCCTTCCTCCGTCCATCCCTTCTCCAACACTGGAAGTTTTTAAGAAGAGACTGGACAGCCATTTGTCTGAAATGGTCTAGGGTTTCCTGCCTGAGCAGGGGGTTGGACTAGATGACCTCCAAGGTCCCTTCCAACTTTACTATTATTATTATTATTATTATTATTACCATATGTGGTGGAAATGCTCAAAGGCCTGTGAGTATTGGAATAGGATACGAAGTTGGCTGAAAGATATATTAATGTTGGACTTAGGAGTTAAAACCTGAACTTTTCCTGTTGGGAATAACTACGGAGAATTACAATAAGGGAACAATCTATTTGCTGTTACACATCTTGAGTGCAGCTAGGCTGGCCTTCGCGCAAAAATGGAAGCGCAAAGAAATTCCCACAGAGGGAGAGACACTGTATAAAATATTATCAGGTGTGGAAATGGACAGGCTCATTATGGTACTGAAAGACAAATGTGGATCAATTTATTTCGAAACCTGGGATAAATTTTACCGCTGGAGGGATTCGTGGAGGACGGTTGGGATTGAAGATTAGCGTTAAGATAGAAATATATGTTATTTTAGAATAAGTACTGTACAAAAAAACATAGACGTATAATTATAGATGAAGAATCGATTGTAAAATGTGGAACAACTTGATAAGAATGTATGTGCTGGAATGTCACGTTACATCCAATGTTTTTTAATTGTATTATAAATAAATTTTTGTAATTAAAAAAAAAAAGGAAGAAATAGGGCCTTATAAATAGTCACCCGAAGCCTCAGATCTGGGGCTTCTCCCTGGAAATTAGGAACCAGATCCACAAAGCTTCCCTCTTGATCCCATCTAGTTTTCTAGAGGAGAGGAACCAAGGCAGGCTCCTTATTCTAGAGCGCCATCCAGAACTTAGGATCAAAGCTTTAGCTAGGATGAAAGTCGCTTCGGGAGAGGGACTTAACCATGGTTAAAGTACGAGGACCAGATGGGAACTGGGGCAATTTATCTATTTGTTAAGACTTATGTGGCATTTCAGGTAGAACTGAACTGATTTTAAAAGTTGGCATCTTTAAAATGCGTGGACTTCGATTCCCAGAATCCCCCAGTCAGCATATCTATGTATTTTGTGTGTGTGTGAGAGAGAGGGAGGAGGTATTTGTGTGTGTGTGTGTGTAAGCAAGAGAGAGATTTGTTTGTGTGTGTGTGTGTGAAAGAGACTTTTGGGTGGGTGGGTGAGAGAGACAGGTATTTTTGTGTGTAAGCAAGAGAGATTTGTCTCTGTGTGTACGTGTGTGTGTGTGTGAGAGAGAGAGACGTTTGGATGTGTGTGTGTGAGACAGATGTTTGTGTGTGAAAAAGATGTGGGGTGGGTGTGAGAGATGTTCACATGAGAGAGACACGTGTGTTTGTGTGAGAGAGACTGTGTGAGAGATGTTTGTGTATGGGAGGTGTGTGTGTGAGAGGTGTGTGTGTGAGTTTGCATCAGAGAGAGAGAGAGAGAGCAGTGTGTTTGTGTGTGTGAAAAAGAGGTATATTTGTGTGTGAGAGAGACATTTGTGTTTCTGTGTGAGAGAGAGAGACTGTGGGACTGTTCGTGTGAGAGTTGTTTGTGTGTGTGAGATTGTGTGACAGAATTTGCATGAGATGTGTGTGTTTGTGAGAAATGTGTATGTGAGAGACAAGGTGTGTGTGTGAGAGAGACATGTATTTGTGAGAGACACTTGTGAGTGAGAGGTGTGTGTGTGAGAATAAACTGTGTATGAGAGACACACTCTCACACACCCCAATATGTCTGTGCTTGTATGTAGCTGACTGGGGGATTCTGGGAATTGAAGTCCACCCCTGTTAAAAGTTGCCACATTTGAAACCCACCAGCCTAGCTGACCCTCACTGTCCTTCCCCATTTCTCCTCTTCTATCCTCCAAAACAGTGGTTCTCAACCTTTTTAATGCCGCGACCCCCAACCGGTCGTAAGTCGAGGACTACTCAACCGGTCGTAAGTCGAGGACTACTCAACTGGTGCAGCACCGTTTGCAGAATGGGGCTTTTGGCGGGCTCAGCAGGGCAGAGACAGCCTGGACAATTCCTATTGTCTTTTGAAAGCCAATAGAATTAGACTCTATTCAAGAGAGTCTATTCTATTGACTTTCAAAAGCCAATAGAATAAAAGGGAGTAGCACAGCTAAGGAAAAGGGGGGAAAAATGGCGGACTGCGTTGTTTGGCGACCCCCGTGAAATGGTCGTTCGACCCCAAATGGGGTCCCGACCCACAGGTTGAGAACCACTGCTCCAAAAAACCCCATATGTTACCCTCCGGGCCTTATGACCCATTAATCCTACCCCACTCCCCACCCCTCCTTAGCCCCACAACCCAACAACGCTGCGCTGTGTGTGTGTGTGTGTGTGTGTGCCTGATCCCGCACAGCCAGCGCATCAGCAGAAGGGGCTGCGTGGCTGCCATCGTGGCAGACCTCAGCTGGGCTGCAAATTCTTTTCCACAGCCAGCCTTCATTCTCTGTGAAGGGCCTGTTCGCTCTGATTAAATTTGCAAAAAAAACAACAACCCAAAGCCAAAGCTTTTGGGGGGTTTCCCCCCTTTCCTGCTCCACTCCCCTCTTTGTAAGTCTTTTTTAAAAAATTTTTTATTGGTTTTCTAATATCATGACTACATAATTGAAAAGCAACATGGCGACTGAGTTACAACAATTCAATTGCATACAGATATCGTTAATACAAATCTCAAACCAATACCGTAAATATTTCCTCCCTCTTTACCTCTTAATACACACTGTCTCGTATTTGCGTCAACGCAATTTTTATTCTAACCATCACCGAGAAACAACCTGATTACATTTTATCCATAGTTTTTAATTTATATCTATCTCATTTATGTTAACACGCCATCTTTTGGACGATCGATGGCCCGATGACTTTCCCCCCCCCCCAATTTTAATTTTCCATTATTTAAATTTAACGTTTAGTATTTTTCCGCTTCCAGATTATAAATGACCCCAATTCCCTTTGTCACGATTCCTCAAGAAATCTACTGTTCAAGATGATAATAATAAAGTTGGAAGGGACCTTGGAGGTCATCTAGTCCAACCCCCTGCTCAGGCAGGAAACCCTACACCATTTCGGACAAATGGCTGTCCAGTCTCTTCTTAAAAACCTCCAGTGTTGGAACATTCACCGCTTCTGGAGGCAGGTTGTTCCACTGGCTAATTGTTCTAAAGATATATGTCTTATCTATTTACGTTCTCTAATTAAATCTGCAAAAAAAAAAAAAAAAACAAAGCCAAAGCTTTTGGGGGTCCCCCCCCCTTTCAGTTCTTCTCCTGCTCCACTCCCCTCTTTGTAAGTCTTGCAAACCGGCTGGGTCTTTGACCTCCTTTTCCCTATTGTTCAGTTTCAAGACCTTCATTTTTTATTATTTTTTATTTTTGTGTGTATGTGTGCGGCTATTTATGGAATCCTCTTGTCACTCTTGAAACATAGCCAGATACATTTTTTTTTCCTTTTCTTTGTCCAAAGCAAAAAAAAAATCCTTGAAAGGGAATTCGTATTGTTTTACCCCGAGGCCGGCAAGGGGTGAGGCCGAAGAGCTAAGAATAACACAAAAAAAGGAAAAGAACGGGTCCATTGGGTTTGGGGACATCTATAATAAAAGAAAGGGAAAAGATAAGCGGTTCGATTGCCATGGAAATGAGTACACAAGGGTGTGTTTTTCTCTTCAAGGCCTCCTTTATTTATTTGTTTGCTTTCCACATTGAGAGGCATCTAGGAAAAGACGTGGGGCTTCAGCCAGCCTAGTTTACGAGCCAGGCTCTTGAATATTTCAGATTTCAGCTGAACTCTTCCTATCACCTGGAATGAGTTAGACCAATGGTGGCGAACCTATGGCACGCGTGCCAGAGGCGGCACTCAGAGCCCTCTCTCTGGGCATGTGCGCCATGCCCCGGAGATGGCAACTGTCCCTCTTCAACCAGCCGCCTGCTAACTTGCCGAGGTCCCACGTGGCCGGATGCATCCCTGCTGGTTTCCCTCCCCCCCATCCCGTCCCTCCTGGCCTTGCATGCTCCCCTTTTCTCCAGCACGACCCACTGCATCGCCTCCTCAGCTGTCAGCGTCCAGCTCCAGAGTGTGCCGGTGGAGGGGCTGGCAGGCTTTGGCTGCTGACGGACACTGTCGGCCCCCATGCGCTCACTGGCCTCTGTGACATGGTTCCGAAAGAAAGCAGATTTTCAAAGAATTTTGAGGCTTTTTCCTCTAAAAGAATCTTTTATTATTCTGCATAGCTTCGGCACTAACAAAGTTAAGCCAGAAACTGAATCCTCCCTCCCCCAAGCATCTGTAACAAAGCATAACTTATCACTCCTTCATTTTACAGTCATCAATCACATTCTCCAATTAATGTGAAGTGTGAGGTGCCCCTCCCGTTGCAGCTGAGCTGACCTTGGCCACACTGTGCCCAGACATTGTTATGGTTAACTTGCATACTTTCCCATCCCTTAACTACTACTATCTGCCTTAACTCTAGAAATGCTATACAGCTAAATAAAACAGGTTTGCTTCTTCATATATGGCAAGCATGAATATACAGTATTTGCAGCATTGACACTCTGTGTGCGCGGGGGGGGGGCAATGGTGTCAGGCAGCAGCCGCCCCATGGCAATGGCACCCCTGCCCTGCCCTGCCGTGCCTCACCCTGCAGAACGAGCCTCCTGCCCACCACCCCACCTACCAGAGACCCCCTGGATCTCCCCCAAATCTGTCCACCCCCCACAGGCATCCCTCCCCACGAGCATCATTGAGGTGACCATGCCCACCTTGGCCACACCTACCCAATCTGCCATGAGCACCACAGCCGCACCCACCTCGTGGGCCACGCCCACCTGGCACCCAGAGATAAATAAGTGGGTTTTGAGTTGCAGTTTGGGCACTCGGTCTCTCAAAGGTTCGCCGTCACTGAGCTAGACGTTGTAGAACGGATGTTGTTACCGAGTTGGGTAGTGGAACATCGACTTAATGCATCTTGGAGGTTCGGCCCCGGGATGCCGACGACAGAGCATCAGAAAGAGGGCAGAAATTGCAAACGTCCTCCTGGCTTTAATTCGGCGTCCTTTGTTATATCAAAAGGTCTTATCTGTAATTTTTCCCCCCCTGGTCTTCTTCGTTGTGTGTTAGGATTCCACCAGTGTGGTTGCCGCGCTTTTTATAGAATACAAGCCTTCCCTGCTTCCTCATTTGCCAGTCCAACTGCACACCCCAAACAACGTCCTGATGATTGCGCTCTTCCCCAACTCGACCCTGTATAAAGCTTTCTACTCCCAGGTAAACATCAGCCGCGCTCTGGGTTGGGCTTAGCTTATATGTATGTTAGGCCAGGGCTTTTCAACCTTTTCACCCATTGTGCCACTTTTAGGATAGGGCAACATCTGAGTACCACCAGTCGCCTAGCAAGGTGTCAAAAACTTGATGACCAAAAAAAAAAAAGGAAAAAGTGATAAAATACAGGTAGTCCTCAACTTACGTTCGCTCAGTGACTGTTCGAAGTTACAGTGACACTGAAAAAAGTGCCGAGCAAGACACCTGCCTGCCCGCCCGCCCGCGCTCTTCCTCCTGTCCGAGGTTTTCATTGTTGTGAGCATTTCTGTTGAGGACTGGCAGCTGGGGTGGGATGGGGGGTGTTTGGTTTTTATTCCCCCCCGTCTGCTGGCTGGTTGCAGCAGGTTTTGGTCACTTCACATGACCCTGGGACACTGTGACCGTCACAAATATGAATCGGTGGCCAAGCATCCGAATGTAAATCATAAGACCCTGGGGAGGCTGCAACATTCCAGCTGATCGGCGCTTCTCCTGGGCTCAGAGGAAGCGCCAGGATCAATGCTGAGGTCCAGCTGATTGGTGCTTCTTCTGGGCTCAGCGGAAGCCCCAGGATCAGTGCTGCTTTCCAGCTGATTGGTGCTTCTTCAGGGCTCAGCAGAAACGCCAGGATCAGCACCAAGTTCCAGATGGAGCCTGGCGCTGATCCTGGCGCTTCCGCTGAGCCATGACAATCCCGAAGAAGTGCCGATCAGCTGGAAAGCGGCACTGATCCTGGGGCTTCTGCTGAGCCCTGACAGCCCTGCAGCTCCAGCCGTCTCTCGCTCAGGCTTGTGCGGTGCTGCCTCCGGTTCAGCTCATTCCCCTCCCCCACTACCCCTTTTCTAGGATGGTTGCGTACCACCTGCCAGGTTCCAATGTACCACAGGTGGTACCCGTACCACTGGTTGAAAAGCCTTGTCTTAGTTACATTCCATCTTCCTAGGCAGTCCATATCCTGTCACTAGTTTTTACCCAATTTTTAATTTCTCATCAATATTCCAATTTAACCTTTAATAGTTATAATGTTCAAGCCTTAGGTAATCACGATTTCCCTTAAATTCAACCTGCTTTTGAATTTTTGACAGCTCTTCTTCCCTACAGTAACAGGACGGCATTTTGGGTGCTTGGCAACCAGCTGCATTTACTGCCGTTGGTCACTTGGCTGCATTTTTATGTCATTTTTGCTGAAAATGGGAATTTACTTCTGGGTTTTCGGCAAAACCAGCCCCTAGCAAACAGTTGCTTTGCTTAACGACCGCCGGGGTTGCGTAACAACTGCAACAGTCACTTTAGGACCGAGCCATTCGCTGAACGACCACCGCAGACAAGGTAGATAAATCAGGCTGGTCATCTGTGTGACCCACTTTGTGACCATGGACAGGTTCCATTCTGGTTGTAAGTCGAGGACTGCCTGTCAGAGGTGAGAAAAATCAAATTAATCCAGAGTTTGTCCACCTCCCTTGCTAAGAAGTGAAAAGAACTGAATTACCGTAAGGCCCAAGAAGGAAAAAATGATGGCTCATCCATTAAATACAACATTTTTTTTTTAAAAATTCAAACGCGTTAATTGATCTCTTGTAGCGTTTATGAGCCCAGCAATGACCAGCCTTGGCAACGTCAGCAAGCACAATTCACAATTGTTACAGGATACTGATAGAGAGGATTTTTAATTACATTTTAGTACCCGGCATTTTATCAGCAAGCAACGGGAGGGGGGGGGGGTTCACCCTCCTGAACAACTTCCATCTTCAAGCTTCGTTTAGGTCAGTGGTTCTCAACCTTTTTAATGCCGCGACCCCCAACTGGTCATAAGTCGAGGACTACCCAACCGGTCAGAATGGGACTTTTGGCGGGCTCAGCAGGGCAGAGACAGCCTGGACAATTCCTATTGGCTTTGGAAAGCCAATAGAATTAGACTCTATTCAAGAGAGTCTATTCTATTGGCTTTCAAAAGCCAATAGAATAAAAGGGAGTAGCACAGTTAAGGAAAAGGGGGAAAAAATGGCGGACTGCGTTGTTTGGCGACCCCCATGAAATGGTCGTTCGACCCCAAATGGGGTCCCAACCCACAGGTTGAGAACCACTGGCTTAAGTTGTCAATATGCCTTATGAAATTGTGTGAGTTAGACTTTCTTTGTCACTGTAGGTCTTTTCTGCCTGGCAACAGCAGGGAAATTCCGGAGTAACGTTAAAAATGATCCAGGACGATGGCCTCTCTGCAGAACAGGAGAGATTGTAAGTTTATAATTCCAATTCTAGTATTGCACAAGCAGCATTGGAGAGAAAATGGAGGGCGGGGGGGGGGTCAATGGGGGAAACACTTGAGATAAAGATCTGATGTTCTTGTAGACTTACCCCATGTTGAACATTAGTCTTTAAGTCAGGGGTGTCCAACCTTGGTCATTTTAAGACCCGTGGACTTCAATTCCCAGAATTCCCCAGCCAGCCAACTTTAAGACTCGTGGACTTCAATTCCCAGAATTCTCCAGCCAGCCAACTTTAAGACTCGTGGACTTCAATTCCCAGAATTCTCCAGCCAGCCAGCTTTAAGACTCGTGGACTTCAATTCCCAGAATTCTCCAGCCAGCCAACTTTAAGACTCGTGGACTTCAGTTCCAAGAATTACCCAGCCAGCCGGCTTTAAGACTCGTGGACTTCAGTTCCCAGAATTCTCCAGCCAGCTGGCTTTAAGACTCGTGGACTTCAATTCCCAGAATTCTCCAGCCAGCCAACTTTAAGACTCGTGGACTTCAATTCCCAGAATTCTCCAGCCAGCCAACTTTAAGACTCGTGGACTTCAATTCCCAGAATTCTCCAGCCAGCCAACTTTAAGACTGTGGACTTTAATTCCCAGAATTCTCCAGCCAGCCAACTTTAAGACTCGTGGACTTCAATTCCCAGAATTCTCCAGCAGCCAATTTAAGACGCGTGGACTTCAATTCCCAGAATTCTCCAGCCAGCCAACTTTAAGACCGTGGACTTCAATTCCCAGAATTTCAGCCAGCCAACTTTAAGACTCGTGGACTTCAATTCCCAGAATTCTCCAGCCAGCCGGCTTAAGACTCGTGGACTTCAATTCCCAGAATTCTCGTGGACTTCAGCCCAGCCAGGCTTTAAGACTCGTGGACTTCAATTCCCAGAATTCTCCAGCCAGCCAACTTTAAGACTCGTGGACTTCAGTTCCCAGAATTCTCCAGCCAGCCAACTTTAAGACTCGTGGACTTCAATTCCCAGAATTCTCCAGCCAGCCAACTTTAAGACTCGTGGACTTCAAGTTCCCAGAATTCTCCAGCCAGCTGGCTTTAAGACTCGTGGACTTCAATTCCCAGAATTCTCCAGCCAGCCAGCTTTAAGACTCGTGGACTTCAATTCCCAGAATTCTCCAGCCAGCCAGCTTTAAGACTCGTGGACTTCAGTTCCCAGAATTCTCCAGCCAGCTGGCTTTAAGACTCGTGGACTTCAATTCCCAGAATTCTCCAGCCAGCCAGCTTTAAGACTCGTGGACTTCAATTCCCAGAATTCTCCAGCCAGCCAACTTTAAGACTCGTGGACTTCAGTTCCCAGAATTCTCCAGCCAGCCAGCTTTAAGACTCGTGGACTTCAATTCCCAGAATTCTCCAGCCAGCCAACTTTAAGACTGGACGAATTCTCCAGCCAGCCACTTTAAGACTCGTGGACTTCAATTCCCAGAATTCTCCAGCCAGCCAACTTTAAGACTCGTGGACTTCAATTCCCAGAATTCTCCAGCCAGCCAGCTTTAAGACTCGTGGACTTCAATTCCCAGAATTCTCCATCCAGCCAGCTTTAAGACTCGTGGACTTCAATTCCCAGAATTCTCCAGCCAGCCGGCTTTAAGACTCGTGGACTTCAATTCCCAGAATTCTCCAGCCAGCCAACTTTAAGACTCGTGGACTTCAATTCCCAGAATTCTCCAGCCAGCCAACTTTAAGACTGTGGACTTTAATTCCCAGAATTCTCCAGCCAGCCAACTTTAAGACTCGTGGACTTCAATTCCCAGAATTCTCCAGCCAGCCAGCTTTAAGACTCGTGGACTTCAATTCCCAGAATTCTCCAGCCAGCCAACTTTAAGACGTGTGGACTTTAATTCCCAGAATTCTCCAGCCAGCCAACTTTAAGACTCGTGGACTTCAATTCCCAGAATTCTCCAGCCAGCCAACTTTAAGACTCGTGGACTTCAGTTCCCAGAATTCTCCAGCCAGCCAGCTTTAAGACTCGTGGACTTCAATTCCCAGAATTCTCCATCCAGCCAGCTTTAAGACTCGTGGACTTCAATTCCCAGAATTCTCCAGCCAGCCAACTTTAAGACTCGTGGACTTCAATTCCCAGAATTCTCCAGCCAGCCGGCTTTAAGACTCGTGGACTTCAGTTCCCAGAATTCTCCATCCAGCCGGCTTTAAGACTCGTGGACTTCAATTCCCAGAATTCTCCAGCCAGCCAACTTTAAGACTCGTGGACTTCAATTCCCAGAATTCTCCAGCCAGCCAACTTTAAGACGTGTGGACTTTAATTTCAGGGGTTGAAGTCCACAGGTCTTAAAGTGGCCAAGATTTATTGGTTCAAGGCACTGCAACCCACTTGTGTCTTTACAGTTTTGTGTTGACATGCTTTCTAAAGGCTCAACAATTTATTCGTTTCCTTCTTTCTAGACATTCCAACATACAGAAGCTCTTTGAAGTCTTGTCTTACCCCGCTGGAGAACGATGGAGCCAACTACGACTGCTTACCAGCCTCCCGGATCTGGCCAGGTGAGGACTTCCCACAATTCTTTTCTGCTGAACCAAATCCAGATTGCCCCACTAAGGTCCCGTCGTGTCATTTTTAATTGTACGATGGGTGGATCATCTGTGGCCCTCCCTCTGGGGCTGAGCTGCAATTTCCCAGAATCCTTGCCATTGTCTATGGCAGTGGTTCTCAACCTTTTTAATGCCGCAATCCCCAACCGGTCGTAAGTTGAGGACTACTCAACCGGTCATAAGTCGAGGACTACTCAACTGGTGCAGCACCGTTTGCAGACTGGGACTTTTGGCGGGCTCAGCAGGGCAGAGACAGCCTGGACAATTCCTATTGGCTTTTGAAAGCCAATAGAATGAGACTCTGTTCAAGAGAGTCTATTCTACTGGCTTTCAAAAGCCAATAGAAGAAAAGGGAGTAGCCCAGCTAAGGAAAAGGGGGGAAAAAATGGCGGACTGCTTTGTTTGGCGACCCCCGTGAAATGGTCGTTCGACCCCAAATGGGGTCCCGACCCACAGGTTGAGAACCACTGCATTATGTAATGATCACCTCCGGTTCAAATACTATTGAGGTAGGAATGGGGTAGCTCAAGTGGTCAGGATGCTGGGCAGGAGATTAGCAAGAACATGTTCGGGATCCGAAAACTGCCTTGGGGCAGGGTTGAGCCCTTGTCCTTCCCTCCAGCTCCCATGGGGGACATAAAAAGAGCCCCCAACTGGGGGTCTCCAAGACAACGGTGATGTCACCGGTTATTATTATTATTATTATTATTATTTATGAGACTTATATACTGCTTTAAGTGCAAGCACTCTCTAAGCGGTGTACACCGGTATGCAATGTATATATATATATTTACATTGCCCCCAACAATCTGGGTCCTCATTTTACCTACCTCGGAAGGATGGAAGGCTGAGTCGACCTTGAGCCGGTAAGATTTGAACCGCTGATCTGCTGAACACAGTCAGCTAAAGTGGCCTGCAGTACTGCACTCTAACTGCTGCGCAACCTCGGCTCAGCAGTTAGAGTGCTTAACCCCTTCACCGTGGAAGCGCCTCGGCGCTTCCAACACGAGTACAAAAAACTATTGAGAGATGCTAGACCAGCTTCTTACAATCAGTCAGGGTTGACTAGGTGCTCCACCTTTGGGTTGGGCCAACCTTAACAACTTCAAAATGGGTGGACTTCAACTCCCAGAAGTCCGCTGTCTGGAGAATCCTGGGAGTTGAACTCCACCCGCCTTCAAGTTGCCACGGTTGAGAAACACGTAGTTGGACAAAGTCATTAGAACGTGAAGCCTTCTCAGATAGTTCAGCTCCATCTTGGCTGGTCTACCTGGACATAAAGTCGGTCTTCAGAGGACTCCCTCCAGCGCATCTCCCAAAAAGCAAGCAGACCGAACGAGAGGACAGTGAAGTCTGACTCCACTTATTCCTTCAAAGTTTTCTACAGCACTTTACTATCGGTAGCGTCAGCCCAGAACCGGTCATGAGACCGCATCTGCCGGTGCTCCTGCAGCAGACGGAGGCCATTCCTGATAACGAGGCACAGAATGATAAGGTAAGGTGGTCGTTATAAATCACGCATCGCTTTTCATCTCCAAATTGCTATTTGCTTCATCTACCTTGGCTATACAGGTAGTCCTTGACTTAACGACCAGTCCCTTAGCAAATGTTCAAAGATA
Source organism: Crotalus tigris (assembly GCF_016545835.1). Classification (NCBI taxonomy): domain Eukaryota; kingdom Metazoa; phylum Chordata; class Lepidosauria; order Squamata; family Viperidae; genus Crotalus; species Crotalus tigris. The sequence goes on along the minus strand of NW_024098171.1, from coordinate 291,336 downwards.
CGACAGTTACTTATGACCCAGATTTGAAATTATGACCACTGCCACTCTCCCTCGCTCCCGGCCATGGTTGCATTTGAACATTTGGCAACTGGCCTGCATTGATGGCCGATTGCGGCGTCCATGGTCACATGACCACAATTTACAACATTTCTGTCTATGTCCTTCTGGTTTCAACTACTGATTCAGACAAAGTTGCAACGATAATTCAGTTTACTCAAGATCAAGAGATAACAAAGGTGTCAAGCACCAAATTGGGAAACCCAGGCAGTTTAAATGAATATAAAGGTTCATTGCAAGTTTAAGTTCTCTACAAGAACCTGAGCTACTAACGGTCGAAGCAAACTGGCGGTAAGATAAGAGCCAAAGGAATTCAAGGAGGGCTGGAGTTATAGCTCTTGTGGGCGCGAAGGGACTTGAGATTGATGACGCATTTGACCCCTCCTCCTTCGGGCTCAGCTTGGTCATCTCCTACATCAAGAATGCAAACTCGAGTTTCCAATGCTTGTCAGAATGATTGGCTTTTAAATAGGAACACGCCGAAGAATAGTCCAAAATCAGTCCAAGATTCCGAGAGCCGGATCAGGATTATCAGCCAGTCCAGAGGTCAGAAATACCAGGTTTCTTCGGCAAACAGGATTCACAGGAGCATCACACAGATGTTGCTTCCAGCAAAAGGAATAGTATGAGTCAGAGCTGCCTCTTAAATCAGGCTGTAGATTGAGAGATTTATTCTCTTGCTTGGCATAGAACAGTGGTTCTCAACCTTTTTAATGCCGCGACCCCAACCGGTCGTAAGTCGAGGACTACTCAACCGGTCGTAAGTCGAGGACTACTCAACTGGTGCAGCACCGTTTGCAGAATGGGACTTTTGGCGGGCTCAGCAGGGCAGAGACAGCCTGGACAATTCCTATTGGCTTTTGAAAGCCAACGGAATTAGACTCTATTCAAGAGAGTCTATTCTATTGGCTTTCAACAGCTTTCAACAGCTAAGGAAAAGGGGGGAAAAAATGGCAGACTGCGTTGTTTGGTGACCCCCGTGAAATGTCGTTCGACCCCAAATGGGGTCCCGACCCACAGGTTGAGAACCACTGGCATAGAACATCTCTGCTCTGCAGTCCTCGCTTCCTGTGTGCAGGGTTTAGGACAGTGGTTCTCAACCTTTTTATATGGTGACCCCGGTCATAAGGACGCGGCGCGCATGCGCGGCGGCGTCCCCTTGCACGGTGCACATGCGCGGTGCTGCCCCCATGCGCGGCATGCATGTGCGGTGCCGCCCCATGCGCAGCACGCATGCGCGGTGCCACCCCCTGAGGGGAAAAAAGGCGGATCGCATTGTTTGGCGACCCCCGTAAAATGGTCGTTCGATCCCAAATGGGGTCGCGACCCAAAGGTTGAGAACCGCTGGTTTAGGACCTTCTCTTCATCTGACTATCCCAGCACTGTTTTTGATCAGTCTCATCGCTGATCTTGACTTGGTGTCTCCTGAGACCGATATCCCACAGGTTTAGCTGGGAGCAGCTTCTTCAGATTTAGAATCTTGAGTCCTGAGCCTAAATCACGATCCCTGTTTTTTTTCCAAAAGCTGTGATCGTTTCATCGTCGTTGCATTCCTTTCTCTTTTGAGGTGGTGATTACCATCTTGACAGGTCTTCCTGGATGCCAGTCGAGTGAGCTGTGCTCGTTCTTGGTCAATTTTAACAAAGAATATGGAAGGTTGGTAGAACCCGATTTATTGATTTATTTATTTTCCTTTCTTGCTGATGGATTAAAAGTCGGTTCGGCTGAAATCCTTGGCAGGTCTTAACTTGTGATCTGACAAATCTCCCAGAAACGTCTTGCAAATGTAGGCATGTTTACTTCTGCAGCTAAGCGCTTTCTAGAGATGTTGAAATTGAGTCTCTCAGCTCTCAGCCAGCTTGAAAATGGGAATTCTGACCATTGCAGGCCCCATCACGTATAGAAGACCCATCTACAGAGAGTCTGTTCAGTTGACCGAACTATTTCAGATAAACCATGTTTTGGTGGAGACCTTTGTGCTCTCTAAGCTCGGTGGTTTTCTTGCAGATATTTCATTACCAAACTAATTAACATCGTCAGTGCTGTTGAGGTTATCTAGTTGGTTAATGAAATGTCTGCAAGAAATCCACCGAACTCAGCATAAAGGACCCCACAGTCGTCGTCGTTGTCCTCCTTCTCCTCTCTGCAAATCTCACTCCCTTCTAGCACTGATGCTGTTCTTTAGTTGGGTCATGAAATGTCTGCAAGAAAACCCCCAAGCTCAGAGAGCACCAAGGACCCCACAGTACTCCTCCTTTTCCTCCACAAAGCCCACTCCTTTCTAGCACTGATGATGTCACCTAGTTGGGTCATGAAATGTCTGCAGGAAAACAATCAAGCTCAGGGACCCCATAGTCATTCTCCTCCTCCTCCTCCTCCTCCTCCTCTTCCTCCTCCTCCTCTTCCTCCTCCTCCTCTCTGCAAACCCCTCTCCCTTCTAGCACTGATGATGTCACCTAGTTGGGTCATGAAATGTCTCCAGGAAAACAATCAAGCTCAGGGACCCCATAGTCATTCTCCTCCTCCTCCTCCTCCTCCTCCTCCTCCTCCTCCTCCTCCTCCTCCTCCTCCTCCTCCTCCCTCCTCCTCCTCCTCCCTCTTCCTCCTCCTCCTCTCTGCAAACCCCTCTCCCTTCTAGCACTGATGATGTCACCTAGTTGGGTCATGAAACGTCTGCAGGAAAACTATCAAGCTCAGGGACCCCATAATCATTCTCCTCCTCCTCCTCCTCCTCCTCCTCCTCCTCCTCCTCCTCCTCCTCCATCCTCCTCTCTGCAAACCCCCCTCCCTTCTAGCACTGATGATGTCACCTAGTTGGGTCATGAAACGTCTGCAGGTAAACTATCAAGCTTAGAGAGCGCCAAGGACCCCCGCAACTCTGAGCTACAAATATTCTTGTCCATCAAAGCCCAGTCTGTATTTATCGTGCTCCTGTTTAAAGAGGTTGGGTGGAGGAATGTAGCAGGCCGGGGAGAGTGCAGCAAATAAACTACCTTCCTTTCCTTCAGGTGGCTTGTTTATCGCCAAACCATGGACAGTCCCGAATGCTTCAGCGCTGCCCACTTCCAGAAATACCTGTCAGGTGTCCTTGAGTCCCAGCGCAGCCGAAGCACCCGGCCCTCTGCTTACCACCGGAAGAAAATGCGGCTGCTGGTGGTCCTTCAAGGGTAAGAGTTTCCATCCCCCCCCCACACAAGGGTCTGGGAGGGGGGTTAGATCTCGACCCATCCTCGCTTCCCTGTGGAAGGATGGATGATTCGGTTTCTTCTGGGACTTTACGCAGCCAGTCCTTGACTTGCAGTTGGGAAGAGAATTTCCCTTGCTAAGCGGAGCTGCTGTTGTGAGGGATGCCCAATTTTACAGCCGTTTTGACCACGGTTGTTAAGCAAGTCACTGCAGAGGTTAAGTGAATGATGCGATCGTTAAGCAAATCCAGCTTCCCCTTTGACTTTCGGAAGTGGGCGGGGAAGGTCGCCTGTCTGTCTGTCTGTCTCTGTATCTCTCTCTTTCACTGTATCGATCTCCATTCTGTTTGTCTATCATCTCTCTCTCTCTCTCTCTCTCTCTCTCTCTCTCTCTCTCTCTCTCTCTCTCTCTCTCTCTCTCTCTCTCTCTCTCTTCCCTCCCTCCCTCCCTCTCCCTCTCCCTATCTATCTGTCTCTATCTATCTATCTATCTATCTATCTATCTATCTATCTATCTGTATCTACATCTGTATCTATCTATCTATCTGTATCTACATCTGTATCTATCTATCTATCTATCTATCTATCTATCTATCTACATATATCTGTCATCTCTCTCTCCATCTCTCTCTCTCTGTATATCTATCTATATACATATATACATACACATACACACACACATATATATCTGTCATCTATCTGTCTCCATCTATATCTATCTATCTATCTATCTATCTATCTATCTATCTATCTATCTACATATATCTGTCATCTATCTCTCCATCTCTCTCTCTATCTGTATATCTATCTATATACATACACATACACACACACACATATACAGTATATATCTTTCATCTATCTGTCTCCATCTATTTGTCTCTATCTGTCTGTCTATTTATCTATCTATTTACATCAGTGGTTCTCAACCTTTTTAATGCCGCGACCTCCAACCGGTCGTAAGTCGAGGACTACTCAACCGGTCGTAAGTCGAGGACTACTCAACTGGTGCAGCACCGTTTGCAGACTGGGACTTTTGGCGGGCTCAGCAGGGCAGAGACAGCCTGGACAATTCCTATTGGCTTTTGAAAGCCAATAGAATAAAAGGGAGTAGCACAGCTAAGGAAAAGGGGGGAAAAAATGGCGGTCTGCGTTGTTTGGCGACCCCCCGTGAAATGGTCGTTCGACCCCAAATGGAGTCCCGACCCACAGGTTGAGAACCACTGATCTACATATGTATACATATACATATACATACAGACAGAAGGCAGACAGACAGACAGACAGATGTGTCATCTATCTGTCTGCATCTATCTATCTATCTATCTATCTATCCCTCTATCTCTCTGTATCTATCTATCTATCCCTCTATCTCTCTGTATCTATCTATCTATCTATCTATCTATCACCTCTCCACTGTATCTATTTGTCTCCATTTGTCTATCTATCATCTGTTTGTCCGTCATCCATCCGTCCATCCATCCATCTATCTATCTCTCTTCCTCCCCCCTCCCCCACCATCTAATTTATTTGCCGCCATCTCCTTTCGAAACGACTCTGGGCAGCCTACAGCAAGTGGCCGTCCCCTGACCCCAGGACACTGCAACCATTTGTAAATACAAGCACCCAAATTCTGATCCTATAACCATGGAGATGCTGTGATGGTTGTGAATGTGAAAACCCATTGCAACTTAATGGGTCACTAAACAAATGATTGTTAGTTGAGGACTGTCTGCATACAGTGCTGCACACTGCAGTCAAAGAGGGGAAAATGTCAAAATTAGTTACAGGACACAAATAAAGACCAAGCCAGTTGGGGTGCTTAAATATTTCTGTTCCTTACAAGACACTTTATTGTTCCTTTAATCTACTTGGGTGCAGTATTGTATATTTTTTGCCACACACATATATATATATCCATTACTAAAAAACCCACAAACTCTATTTCAACTTAACCAAGCTAGCTTTGAAACGGGAAAAAAACCAGTATTTTATCAAATACAAGATGTTTAATCAGCCACTGGCTTTTAATACAGATAACAAGTATATTCTGGGTTTTTTGTAAGTGGTCCCAAGCTACTCAGGGGAACACGTTGCCTTATTCTTGATTAAAATCACATTTCCCTAAATAGCGAGTAAAAAAGGATGTGGTGAACATTGTATCTTGGGTGGAGTAGTTTAAACTCTCTTTTCCCAAGGGAAGTACTGTTTGAGGGAGTTAGGTATTAAGTGTGGAAATCTTCAGAGTATTGTGTCAATCTACTAAAAATGCTGAGGTGAAGTCAAAAGCATATATTTATTCTGTGTTTTGTGAAATGTGAAAGAGACCTTGGACAATCTTTAGGAAAGCTGTTTGCCTCAGCTAAACGCCTCTCTAATTTTAGAAACGAGGTGGAACTTAACGGATCACCTCTGTCCACGGCCTTTTCGGCGAAATTCAAGTGTGAAATTAAGAATTAGATTGGGGCCTTCGACAGATGTGGCAGAATAACTACAAATATGCTTGCAGAAACCACGCATGTGCGATTGGGATGATCTAAACAAGACTTTTTGGGAGATCTTCCCACAATCCAGCAGCTGTATCCCATCTGCAAAAAAGATGGATTTGATAAGAGAAACCAAAAAAACCCCACCCCACCGTCATAAATATGAGTCGGTCGCCAAGTTTCCACATTTTGATCCCAGGAACGCTGCAATGGTCATAAGGGTGAAAAATGTTCATAAGTCCCTTGTTTTCAGTGCTGTTTTAACTTGGAACGGTTACTAAACGAATGGTGCTAAGTACTGTCCTCAACTTATGACTGGGGGGGGGGGAAATTAGAATTCCCAATGAGTCATATCTGATTTTATAGGCTTTTTTCCCCATGGCTCTTAAGCAAATCCCTCCAGTTGTTCAGTCAGTGGCGCAGCTGTTAAGCCAGGGGTAGGCAACCTTGGCTCTTTTATGACTCGTGGACTTCAACTCCCAGAATTCCTGAGCCAGCATGGCTCAGCTTGGAAACCTCTCCCTTTCCCCTCAGCGTGGCTGGCTCAGGAATTCTGGGAGTTGAGTCCACGAGTCTCATAAAGCGGCCTAGGCCTAGGCCAGAGGTAGGCAACCTTAGCTCTTTTTTGACTCGTGGACTTCAACTCCCAGAATTCCTGAGCCAGCCACGCTGAGGGGAAAAGGAGAGGTTTCCAAGCTGAGTCATGCTGACTCAGGAATTCTGGGAGTTGAAGTCCACAAGTCGTAAAAGAGCCAAGGTTGCCTATCTCTGGCCTAAGGCCTAGGCCGCTTTATGACTCGTGGACTTCAACTCCCAGAATTCCTGAGCCAGCATGGCTCAGCTTGGAAACCTCTCCCTTTCCCCTCAGCATGGCTGGCTCAGGAATTCTGGGAATTGAAGTCCATGAGTCATAAAAGAGCCAAGGTTGCCTACCTCTGGCTTAGGCCCAGGCCGCTTTATGACTCGTGGACTTCAACTCCCAGAATTCTTCAGCCAGCATGGCTCAGCTTGGAAACCTCTCCCTTTCCCCTCAGCATGGCTGGCTCAGAATTCTGGGAGTTGAAGTCCACGAATCATAAAAGAGCCGAGGTTCAACATCCCTGCCCTATATCAGGGGTCCTCAACTTTGGCTCTTTTATGACTCGTGGACTTCAACTCCCAGAATTCCTGAGCCATCATGGCTCAGCATGGAAACCTCTCCCTTTCCCCTCAGCATGGCTGGCTCAGGAATTCTGGGAGTTGAAGTCCACCAGTCATAAAAGAGCCAAGGTTGCCCACTCCTAGGTTAAGCAAACCCGGCTTCCCTCCCATTGACTTTGCTCAATGTCCTCTACAGATACACCGACGTGATTGATGTCGTCCAGGCCCTTCAGACTCACCCGGACGCAGACGTGAAGGCCTCTTTTGTCATTGGTGCCATCACAACGTGTGTCGAACCCCTCAGCTCTTACATGGAACACAGGTACACACCCCCCATCTCCCCTTCTCCTGGTAGGTCATGTATGGCCTATTAATTTTCCCAAGAAGCCACATATTCTGGAGAGCGGCTCTTCCTTAATTTAATCTAATTGATTTACGTGCATCCCATCTTTATTATTCTTTACAAAGAACTCAAGGAGACGAGCAGATTCAACACACCTCCTTCCTCATATTTTCTCTACTAACAACAACTCTACGAGGTGGGTTGGGCCAAGAGAAAGAGAAACTGGCCCAACGTCACCCAGCTGGCTTTCATGACTAAGGCGGGATTTGGACTCCTGTCTCCTGCTTTCCAAGATGGCGCCTTAATCCAGAGGCCTCCAGACTTGGCAACTTTTAAGACTTTTGGACTTCAACTCCCAGGATTCCCCCAGCCTTTTGAAGTCCACAAGTCTTAAAAGTTGCCAAGTCTGGAGGCTCCTGCCTTAAGCACTGGGCCAGGGGTCTTCAAACGTGGCCCTTTCATGACTTGTGGACTTCAACTCCCAGAATTCCTCATTCAGGCACGCTGGCTGAGGAATTCTGGGAGTTGAAGTTCACAAGTCATCAAAGGGTCACATTTGAAGACCCCTGATATAGACTTTAAGAGGAGTGGACTTCAACTCACAGAATTCCTCAGCCAGCGTGCCTGTCTGGGGAATTCTGGGAGTTGAAGTCCACAAGTCATAAAAGGGCCAAGTTTGAAGACCCGTGGTATAGACTTTAAGAGGAATGGATTTCAACTCCCAGAATTCATCAGCCAGCATGCCTGTCTGAGGAATTCTGGGAGTTGAAGTCCACAAGTCATAAAAGGGCCAAGTTTGAAGACCCCTGATATAGACTTTAAGGGGAGTGGCCATGTTTGAAGACTTGTGTCTTAAATCTAACAAACAAAATGGAGGCTGGCTGAGGAATTCTGGGAGTTGAAGTCCACAAGTCATAAAAGGGCCAAGTTTGAAGACCCCTGGACTGGCTGAGATTACCTAGGAACTGATAACAATAATGGATCTCAGCTGGCTTCCATGCTCTGGGGTGGGGTGGGGGAAGAGCACAGACACTATCCCCAGAAGGAAAATGCTTAAAGCAAGGTACTTCAGCCTGGGCCATTTGAAGAGGTGTGGACTTCAACTCCCAGAATTCTGGGAGCATGGCTGGCTGGGGAATTCTGGGACTTGGAAGTCCACACCTCTTCAAATGGCGAAGGTTGAGGAACACCGGCTAAAAGGCTTAAACCCAACAACAACAATCTCAGGGGCTGCCCCAAAGAAGAGGGAGTCAAGCTATTCTCCAAAGCGCCTGAGGGCAGGACAAGAAGCAACGGATGGAAACGCAACAAGGAGAGAAGCAACCTGGAACTAAGGAGAAACTTCCTGACAGTTAGAACAATTAACCAGTGCAACAACCTGCCTCCAGAAGTTGTGGGTGCTCCATCATTGGACAAATGGCTGTCCCGTCTCTTCTTAACATATAAGGAACGGCTGCTGGAATTGGGGATGTCCAGTTTAATGAAGAGAAGGACAAGGGGGGACAGGATAGCAGCCTTCCAGTATCTCAGGGGCTGCCTCAAAGAAGAGGGAGTCAAGCTGTTCTCCAAAGTGCCTGAAGGCAGGACAAAAAGCAACAGATGGAAACTAATCAAAGAGAGAAGCAACCTAGAACTAAGGAGAAACTTCCTGACAGTGAAAACAATTAACCAGTGGAACCACCTGCCTCCAGAAGTGTTGAATGCTCCAACACTGGAAGTTTTTCAGAAGAGACTGGACAGTCATTTGTCTGAAATGGTATAGGGTTTCCTGCCTAAACGGGGTTGGACTAGATGACCTCCAAGGTCCCTTCCTGCCCTGTTATTCTATTCTAACCTCCCCATTCAGGAACTGACTTCTCAATCCCCCGTAAATTGTGCCCCTGAGCTTTCAGTCAAGAACAAAAATCTGCATAGCGTTAGATTTGAATCGGGAGAAAAAGCTTGCCAATGATTACCTCTCTCTAAAGTTCTTGGTACAAAATTCGCACGCGCATCCTTGTCTTTTTCAGGTTTCTTTTCCCCAAGTTTCTGGACCAGTGTTCTCAAGGTCAGTATTTCTCCAAAATTGGCTTGTATAGAGATGAGCTGGCACATTTTTCCAGTTGCCTTCTCCATGAGGCTGCAGCACCACGGCACCCATGATGCCCAGCCAACAAAAAGCTGTGCGAGCTGGGGATTATGGTAGTCGGAGTCTCGCTTTTCTAGAAGGCCCGTTTGGAGGAGTTAGCCATAAGGCCATAAGCAGCTAGAGCAGGAGTTTTCCAAAACTTGGCCACTTTTAAGACTTGTGGACTTCAACTCCCAGAATTCCTCCTGGCTAAAGAATTCTGGGGGTTCAAGTCCTCCAGTTTTAAAAGTTGCCAAGTTTGGAAAAACCCTGAGACAGAGGAACAACAACAACAACAAAAAAAACCCAGTCCAGAGTTGTTGGGAATGGGGAGGTGGGGAGCTATAAACTAATAATACATTTATCTTATTTTTGTGGCTCTTTGATAATATTTAAAGGTTAACAGGATTCCCTGTGGGAAATGTATACAATAAAATACAAGCAGTTCTCCGCTTACAGCCACAATTAGGACCAGGTTTTCCTTTGTTAAACAAGTTGGTTGTTCACTCCCAATTTTACACCCCATTGTGCCAAACCAGGTTGTTAAGTGAATCATGCGTCTTTAAGCGAAATCAGCTTCCCTCAATGACTTCGCTCATCACAAGCTGGCTGGGATGGTCATAAATAGCAATTACACCACGCTGGGACACTGCAAATGTTATAAAGACCTATTACTTGGCAAACACCAGCAATTCGATCACACGGTGGGAGATGCGTGTGAGAATCAGTTGTAAGGCACTTTTTTTTTTCAGTTCTGTTGCAACTTCAAACAGTCACTAAATGGATGGTTTTAAATCGAGGACTGTCTATAATTCCTTTCCGCTGCTGTTTATGGGTGGATCCGTTGGGAATTATTCCTAGATTATCACTAGTTTAGCATGCCAACAAGTCTACAGTATATAAGCAGTCCTCAACTGCTTCATTTAGTGACCATTCGAAAGTTACAAGAGCACCAAAAAGAGTGACGTACGACCTGTCATGGTTCCGACAGATGAAACTCTTCAAAGAACTTTGAGGCATTGTTTACCTTAAAGAATCTTTATTTTGACTAGCATAATCGAAGCCAAAAACTGGATTCCCCTCCCCTAAGCACACAACATCAAAGCACAATTCCCTCCTCCAATTAACAGTCAGAAATCACATTCTCCAATTAGCTTGAAATGCAGGCTTCCCCTCCAGTTCTCCATCCGCCAATCCTTATCATCTCTTATTTCAATAACCTTGGTTCACACACTAGGTCCAGTATTGTTATGTCTAGCTAAACTCTCATGCACATTCCTCCCCCCCCCCAACATCATCTAACTCTAGCTCTAACTCTTAAGAGTAAAACATAAGAAGACAAGGGTTGCATCCCCAACTGTTGTCAAAGCAAAACACCCAATGTTAGCAGTGTTGACACGGCCATTGTACACACTTTTAGCATCCCCATGGTTTAAAGCAGGGGTGTCAAACTCAATTTCATTGAGGGCCGTATCAGCATTGCGGTTGCCCTCGGGGGGGGGCGGGGGTGTGTGTGGCCAGGGTGGGTGCGACCTACTGCGTGGGCGTGGATGGGGAGGGTGTGGCCTACTGGGTGGGCATGACCAGCTCTACATCATTCGCATCAAGGGTGCCTGTGAGGGCCTGGGCAGGAGTGGGACAGATTTGAGGGTCTCTGGCAGAAGGGGGGGGGACCGGGGCAAGCGCCAAGGCATGGTGCATTTCTTCATTCCTCACAAAGGGGGACCCCTCCCCAGCATGCACCCAGGGGGCGGGGCTGACACAGCAGGGGCCGGTTCCTCGCTGTTTCCAGATGGCCTTGTGGAGCTAAGACTGAATGCGTTTCAGCGTAGATGGCCACCACAAAATTGTGCATTGGCTCCCGGCCGGCCTGGGCCAGGGCCAAGGCAGCGGGGGCCGTTCCTTCACTGTTTCCAGGATGGCTTCGCGGGCCGCATGAAACCACTTCATGGGCTGCATCTGGCCCCCAGGCCTTGTATTTGACATGTCTGGTTTAAAGAAAAGATGAAATAGGGGAGACATGATAGCAGTGTTCCCAGTATCTGAGGGGCTGCCACAAGGCATAGGGCACAGGTCGGCAACCTGCGGCTCCGGAGCCGCATGCGGCTCTTTGAGCCTTCCCCTGCGGCTCCCAGCCACCTATGCCTTTGCAGAGAGAGACAGAGACAGAGAGAGGCAATTGCGCTTCCCTGCTTCTCTCTCTCTCTCTCTCTCTCTCTGTGTGTGTGTGTGTGTCTGGGTGTGTTTTGTGTGTGTGTGTGTGTGTATGTGTAAAAGAGAGTGCACTCACAGCGTTCTCCGAGGAGCTGAAAAGCTTACTGGGCGGAGCTCCTCCCTTTGCTGCGTCTCTGCAGGAAGCAGGAAGGGCAGGAGAGAGCTAGCTAGCCCAGCTAGGCTGACTCAGGAATTCTGGGAGTTGAAGTCCATGAGTCATAAAAGAGACGAGGCTGCCTACCCCGGAGCTTGTTGGACAACAGCTTGAAGCTTGCCAGGTGAGCAGCAGATAGGAGGGGGGGGGGAGAAAGAGAGAGAGAGAAAGAGAGAGGGAGAGAGAGAGAGTGGGGGAAGAGGAGTGGCAGACCAAGGGCAGATAGAGAGGGAGGGAGAGAGAGACCCTTTTGACATCTAAAATGAAGATAAACTGCATATATCCTTTTTTTACCTTTGTGTGTATGTAATTTTATTCTCTTAAAGCATTCTCTTGGTGATCATTGTTTTAATAGTATGGATATTCCCAAAAGTGATATTTTTACTTTTATTTTTAATGTGTGTGTGTGTGTGTGTATACATACACACATACACAAACACACACAAACACACACACACCTATAATAAAGGTAAAAAAGGATATATGCAGTGTTATCTTCATTTTAGATATCAAAAGGGTTTTGCGGCTCCCAGTGTTTTGTTTTTGGTGGGAAACGGGTCCAAGTGGCTCTTTGAGTGTTTTGGGTTGCCTACCCCTGGCATAGGGGGTCAAATTATTCTCCAAAGCACCAGAGGGAAGGATGAGAAACAATGGTTGGAAACTGATCAAGGAGAAAAGCAACCTGGAACTAAGGAGAAACTTCCTGACAGTGAGGACAGTTAACCAGTGGAACAGCTTGCCTCCAAAAATAGTGGGTGCTCCATCACTGGAGGTTTTTAAGAAGAGACTAGACATCCACCTGTCTGAGACGGTATAGGTTCTCCTGCCTGGGCAGGGGGCTGGACTAGAAGACCTCCAAGGTCCCTTCCAGCTTCTATTCTATTTTAAGACACGTGGCAAGTGGCTCGTATTTACAACGGTGGCAGTGTCCCCTGGGGTCACGTGATCCCCTTTTGCGACTTCTGACTGGCCAAGTCCACGGGGGGGGGGGACGCCAGAGTCACTTAACAACTGGGTTACTAATTTAACAACTGCAGCAATTTGCTGAACAACTGGGGGGAAGAAAAGTGGTAAAATGGGGCACAAACTCACTTCACAACTGGGGAAGTGGGAAGTTTGGTCGTCCGTTGAGGACTATCCATACTTTCCAGGGGTTCATAGCAGGACACCGGGAGTAGCGTGGCCTTGGACATCAGCCCCTGTCCGTTCCTAGAGGTCATTCTGGACTCCAGAGAGCAAAGCATTCTGGGTGAACCCGGCCCTTACACAGATGCTCTTTTTTCCTCCGGCAGGGTTAGTGAGTAACGTGGTGTTCACAAGCCACACCGCCGAGCAGAGAAGCCCGCTCCTGGTCCAGCTGCAGAAACTCATCCGAGCTGCCAACTCTTCCGTCTCTTTTATCCTGGCGGAAAACGGCATCGTAACTCGGTAATCGAGAAAGCCTTTTAAAAATCCCCAAATGGTAAAGCTTGTGAAATAGCACATGGCTGCATTTTCCCTGGAGAAAGGGTCAGCCATTGAGGATATATCTATCTATCTATCTATCTATCTATCTATCTATCTATCTATCTATCTATCTATCTATCTATCTATCCATCTGTTATTTGTGTCCCACCTTTATTGTTTTTATGAATAATTCAAGGTCGCAAACGTATCCAACCCTTGCTTCCTCTTACTTTCCTCCAGGACAACAACTCTGTGAGGTGGGTTGGGCTGAGAAGGATGGAGGGACTAGCCCAAGGTCACCCAGCTGGCTTTCATGTCTAAGGCAGGACTAGAATTCGCCATCACCTGGTCATTGGCCCAAAGTCACCCAGCTGGCTTTCATGCCTAAGGCAGGACTAGAACTCACCGTCTCCTGGTGATTGGCCCAAAGTCACCCAGCTGGCTTTCGTGTGTAAGGCGAAACTAGAACTCACTGTCTCCTGGTGATTTGGCCCAAAGTCACCCAACTGACTTTCATGGCTAAGATGGAACTAGAACTCACTGTCTCCTGGTGATTGGCCCAAAGTTATTGGCCCAAAGTCATACAGTTGGCTTTCATGGCTAAGGTGAAACTAAAACTCACTGTCTCTTGGTGATTGGCCCAAAGTTATTGGCCCAAAGTCACGCAGTTGGCTTTCATGGCTAAGGTGAAACTAGAACTCACCGTCTCCTGAGGATTGGCACAAAGTCACCCAGCTTGCTTTCCTGTGTAAGGCAGAACTAGCACTCACTGTCTCCTGGTGATTGGCCCAAAGTCACCCAGCTGGCTTTCGTGTGTAAGGCGAAACTAGAACTCACTGTCTCCTGGTGATTTGGCCCAAAGTCACCCAACTGACTTTCATGGCTAAGATGGAACTAGAACTCACTGTCTCCTGGTGATTGGCCCAAAGTTATTGGCCCAAAGTCACACAGTTGGCTTTCATGGCTAAGGTGAAACTAAAACTCACTGTCTCCTGGTGATTGGCCCAAAGTTATTGGCCCAAAGTCACGCAGTTGGCTTTCATGGCTAAGGTGAAACTAGAACTCACCGTCTCCTGAGGATTGGCACAAAGTCACCCAGCTTGCTTTCCTGTGTAAGGCAGAACTAGCACTCACTGTCTCCTGGTGATTGGCCCAAAGTCACCCAGCCAGTTTGTATGCTTAAGGCAGAACTAGAATTCACTGCCTCCTGGTGATTGGCCCAAAATCACCCAGCCTGCTTTCATGCGTAAGGCAGGATTAGAATTCACTGTCTCCTGCTTTCTAGTCTGATGCCTTAATCACTAGACCAAGGGCTTTCTCTATCCTGCTTAGAAACCTTGCTTTAAGGTTCCGTGAAAGCAAAATTTCGCTAAATGTTAATAATATCTTGATTCTCTCCCACTAGGAACGAGGACATTGAGCTAATCCTTTCGGAAAACAGCTTCTCCGATCCCCAGATGCTGGCGACTCGCTATTTAATGTATCCTGGCTGGCAAGTATCCATTGGACAAAAAGGCTTTTACTATGCATGTCCAGAGAGCCCTTGATTTAAAACCATTTGTTTAGGGCAGGGGTCTTCAAACCTGGTTACTTTAAGACTTGCGGACTTCAACTCCCAGAATTCCTCAGCCAGGAGGAATTCTGGGAGTTGAAGTCCGTCAGTCTTTAAAATGGCCAAATTAGGAGACCCCTATTTTATAAGAACCAGGGTAATTTAGAGCAAGGGTCTACAACAGATATGTCAAACTGCCGGCCCACGGGCCAGACACATTATGCCGAAACCGCGCCCATCCCATTGCCGGCAGTGGGGGGGAAAGTCGTAATACGTCGCGTGAATCGCGAGTTTGACATGCCTGGTCCTCAAACTTGGCCACTTTGAAGACTTGTGGACTTCAACTCCCAGAATTCCTCCTGGCTGAGGAATTCTGGGAGTTGAAGTCCACTCCATTCAATAGAACAAGGGTCCTCAAACTTGGCCACTTTAAAGACTTGTGGACTTCAACTCCCAGAATTCCTCCTGGCTGAAGAATTCTGATTTAGAGGATTCCTCCCCCTACTTAATTTCCCTTAATTTTCCTCCCCTTTAATGAATGCTCATATCTTATTTTATGTTAGGCTTCCCAGAATGCACTCCCATTAACCTAAACAGAGCCTTATCCCTTTTGGATACGGATTTTTAGGAATTTTTCTTCTCGGCTATTTGCAAAGCTTAACTTCCCTCTCTCGGGCCCAGCCTTTCCAGCTGGAGTCCAGCACATCTGGAACTCTTCTCGCAATGTTTATGTGATCGCATGAAGTTGCATATTTTTTATTCTTTGTGTTCTGTTACGAGGTGCACACATTCAATGCACTCCTTAACCGTCTTCTTATTTCATTTCATGAAAAATAACCACCAATTAAATTAAGGACTGTAGTCTCGAACTGAGACCAAACCAGATGCAGTCAGACAAAACTATAGGTGGTCCTTGACTTAACAATCATTTGTTTAGCGACCATTCAAAGTTACAACAACACTGGAAAAGTCACGTCTGATAGGTCCTCACACTTACGACCATTGCAGAATTCGTGATCAAAATTCAGGCCTTTAAGGCGATTGGTCTGATTTTCAAAAAGCGATCGGTAACTAAGAGTGAATGTTTTCCTTTGAAAAGTTAATATTTTTCACCCCCCCTTCAGGTTTGATGGGAAATTTAGAGCCGGTTCTGCCTTCCCTCCCATGGTCCAGATTTGTGTGTGGTTTAACCGCCCTTTGGAGAAAATGCGCTTTGCAGCCAAATGTAAAGGTAAATTATCATTTCTTCAGCAACGTGTGTATTTTTTTCCTCTGGAGTGGCTAACAAGAATTTATATGTGGCTGAACCTGTTCATCGGCAAATGCAACCTTGGTAAACTTCAGATGAAATACGTTTACTCTCCTTTTTCTGGTTTTAAAGCTCCCCAGTAATGCAATTATTTTCACATTACTGCAGCCAATCCTAGAATATATTTCTTTAAAAAAATTAAATGGTTTTCTTGCAGTGAATTCTTCCCTCTTGACATTAAAGATCATCATCCTTGCCATTGTCTTCATCGGTGGTGCGTTTTTTAGCTTGTACAGAAGTAATAATAATAATAATAATAATATAAATAATATAAATAATGATGATGATTGATGATGATGATGATGGAAGGGACCTTGGAGGTTATCTAGTCCAACCCCCTGCTCAGGCAGGAAACCCTATACCAGGGGTAGGCAACCTTGGCTCTTTTATGACTCGTGGACTTCAACTCCCAGAATTCCTGAGCCAGCATGGCTCAGCATGGAACCTCTCCCTTTCCCCTCAGAATGGCTGGCTCAGGAATTCTGGGAGTTGAAGTCCACCAGTCATAAAAGAGCCGAGGTTGCCTACCTCTGGCCTAGGCCTAGGCCACTTTATGACTGGCGGACTTCAACTCCCAGAATTCCTGAGCCAGCATGGCTCAGCTTGGAAACTCCCTTTCCCCTCAGCATGGCTGGCTCAGGAATTCTGGGAGTTGAAGTCCACGAGTCATAAAAGAGCCAAGGTTGCCTACCTCTGGCCTATACCATTTCAGACAAATGGCTGTCCATTTAAAAACTTCCAGTGTTGGGAGTAAAATATGTTTCTCAACCTTGGGAACTTTTAAGAGGGGTGAACTTCAACTCCCAGAATCCCCCAGCCAGCAATGCTAACTGGGAGGTTCTGGGAGTTGAAGTTCACCCCTCTTAAAAGTCCCCAAGTTTGAGAAACACTGCTCTAATCTTGATTTATTGTCTTTTCAAACAGCTTTGAAGTCATCTAACAAATCGAGTCCGTTCTCTGGAAACATATACCACATTTTTGGCAAAGTCAAGTTTTCAGGTAAATGTTTTAGCTTCAACCTCCCTCCCTTTTCGGGATTCTTTTATCCTCCATCTTTCAAATTGTCATCTGACAGTACCTAGTTTAATGCTTGTATTTACGCTCAGTCACTTGTCGCGTCTCAATGGGTGTCTCAGTTTTGGAGCTGAAGGAAGTCATTGGAGCACAGAAATAGGCCTTTTATACAGCTGCGATACTCTCCGGGCAAAATTTGGGGTAACAGCTCCCCAGACCTGCTTGGCCACATGAGTGGGAACCCCCCCCCCAACTCAGCACATCTGCCAGATCAATGTGCCGTAGAAGTGAAAGAAATGAAATCCCCTTTATTTCCGTACAGGTAGTCCTTGAGTTATGGACATAATGGAGTCTGCCCATTACAGTCGTAATTCATGACAATTATAAGCTCAGTCAGGTGACCGTCCCCAGTTTTATGACCTATTTTGCAGTGGTTGTTAAGCAAATCTGTGATTGTTCAGCAACCTCGTTGAGTGAAACAGTAGTTTGCTATGATTTATTTGTGTGATTATATCCCGCCTTTATTATTTTTTGCAAATATCTCAAAGCGGCGAACATATTATCACCAGCTGACATTCATGCCTAAGGCGGGACTAGAACTCTCAGTTTCCTGCTGATTGGCCCACCAACTGGCTTTCATGGCTGAGGCGGGACTAGAACTCACTGTCTCCTGGTGATTGGCCCTAAGTCACCCAACTGGCTTTCGTGCCTAAGGCAGGACTAGAACTCTCAGTTTCCTGCTGATTGGCCCACCAACTGGCTTTCATGGCTGAGCTCGGACTAGAACTCACCGTCTCCTGGTGATTGGCCAAAGTCACCCAACTGGCTTTCATGCCTGAGGTGGGACTAGAACTCACCGTCTCTGGTGATTGGCCCGAACTCACCCAGCCAGCTTTCATGCCTAAGGCGGGACTAGAACTCACTGTCTCCTGGTGATTGGCCCAAAGTCACCCAACTGGCTTTCATGCCTAAGGCGGGACTAGAACTCTCAGTTTGCTGCTGATTGGTCAAACAACTGGCTTTCATGGCTGAGGTCGGACTAGAACTCACCGTCTCCTGGTGATTGGCCAAAGTCACCCAGCTAGCTTTCATGCCTAAGGCGGGACTAGAACTCACCGTCTCTGGTGATTGGCCCGAACTCACCCAGCCAGCTTTCATGCCTAAGGCGGGACTAGAACTCACTGTCTCCTGGTGATTGGCCCAAAGTCACCCAGCTGGCTTTCATGGCTAAATCAGGACTAGAACTCACACCTTCCCAATTTCTAGCTGCTGCCTTAACCACTAGACCAAAATTGCCTTGCAAATCAGAAAGAAATGCCAGTTTTTGGCAAAAAAAACTATCCCCAAAACTGAGACAGTGGAACTGCAGGACACTGCAAACAGCCATAAATGCAGCCTGGTTGCAGGGCACCCAAAGTCAATAAATAAATGTTTGTTTGTTTGTTTATCGAACCAGAGAATGGATTTTTCTTCCTTCCTTCGATTGCGTGGCTTCTTGCACATCTACGCAAGTTGTAGCATTTCAGATCTAATCCATTAATAGAAGGACAGAGTTGAAAGGGACCTTGGGAGGTCTTCTAGTCCAACCCCCTGCTCAAGCAGGAGATCCTATATCATTTCAGACAAATGGTTGTCCCATCGTATTAATTGTTATTCATGGCTGGTATTTATTTTTGGTAGTATTAAGTGGAGGTGGGGGCCTCAATCAGCCGTGGCCCTGGGGACCTTTATGGCTACTGAGCCTGGGGTCTTTCCAGAGAGCACCTCAGGACTCCCCTCTCACTGAAAAAACCCCACCAGCCATTAATACAGTGTTTCTCAACCTTGACAATTTTAAGGCATGTGGACTTCAATTCCCAGAATTCCACAGCCAGCAATGCTGGCTGTGGAATTCTGGGAGTTGAAGTGCACATGCCTTAAAATTGTCAAGGTTGAGAAACACTGCATTAATATCACTGTCAATGCTGCTAACATCGGATGTTTTTGCTTTGACAACAGTTGGAGATGCTACCCTTGTCTTCTTATGCTTTACTCTTTAGAGTTAGATGATGCTGGGGGGAGGAATGTGCATGAGAGTTTAGCTAGACATAATAAAACCAGACCTAGTGTGAGAACCAAGGTTATTGAAATAAGAGATGGTAAGGATTGGCGGGCTGGAGAACTGGAGGGGAAGCCTGCATTTCAAGCTAATTGGGGAATAATGTGATTTATGACTGTCAATTGGAGGACTGGAATTGTGCTTTGATACTGTGTGCTCAGGGGAGGGGAATCTAGTTGATTATGCTATGCTTCTCTAATAAAAATTCTTTAAGGTAAACCATGCCTCGGAGTTCTTTGGCAGAGTTTCATCTGTCGGAACCACGATAACCACCATCACCCTTTGCTATTTCTTCGACACAGATTCTGACCGGATGGTTGAAGTTTGTCACAACGCATCTTCTAATACCTTAAGCCTGGTACCTGTCCTGGGGGGGGCCCTCCCCTCCCCTCCTGACTCCAAAACCGAGAACCGGGACCACCCTGGATCGCAGGAATGTTTCCTGGTGTTCGTGGGATGCTCCCTCAAAGAAGATGACATCAAGGATTGGCTGAGGCAGACGGCCAAACAGGTGAAGGTCCCTGCCAAATTGCTGGGTGGGAGGGGGAGGTCACCAGTCACACCTTAGGAGACTAGCTTTGCTACGGGCATGTTTTAGGTTCAGCCAGGGGGGTGTAGGAAAGGAGTGGCAGAACCTGAGGACAGGGTAAAAAGAGGAATCGGCCTAGAATCCTTACGTACAGAGAATCTTCAACCTACGACCATTGTTGTTGTTGTTAATTGCGAAGTCGCGTCCGACCCATCACGACCCCATGGACAACGTTCCTCCAGGTCTTCCTGTCCTCTACCATCTTCTGGAGCCCATTTAAGTTCACACCTACTGCTTCAGTGACTCCATCCAGCCATCTCATTCTCTGTCGTCCCCTTCTTCTATTGCCCTCCATCTTTCCCAGCATTAGGCTCTTCTCCAGGGAGTCCTTCCTTCTCATCAGGTGGCCAAAGTATTTGAGTTTCAACTTCAGGATCTGGCCTTCTAAAGAGCAGTCGGGGTTGATCTCTTCTAGGACTGACCGGTTGGATCGCAGGATTGCAGTCCAGGGGACTCGCAGGAGTCTTCTCCAGCATCATAGTTCAAAGGCCTCAATTCTTTGGCGCTCAGCCTTTCTTACGACCATAATTGAGCCCAATTGGACCCCCCCTGGTTTGTCCAGTTTCTCTCCAAGAGGTCCCAAGTT
Organism: Crotalus tigris; assembly: GCF_016545835.1. Lineage (NCBI taxonomy): Eukaryota > Metazoa > Chordata > Lepidosauria > Squamata > Viperidae > Crotalus > Crotalus tigris. The sequence continues at coordinate 271,056 of NW_024098171.1, read as the reverse complement.
CTGAAAGGCTTTCTGGGTTATGGGAGCACCCACAACTTCTGGAGGCAGGTGGTTCCACTGGTTAATTGTTCTAACTCTCAGGAAGTTTCTCCTTAGTTCCAGGTTGCTTCTCCCCTTGGTTAGTTTCCATCCGTTGCTTCTTGTCCTGCCCTCAGGTGCCACACCTCCATCCCAGCCCTGGTGAGTGACAGTCTCCCATCCTCACCTGCCCAAGGTTAGGGTAAAAAAAAAAAAAAATTAAGATGGCGGACTACGACGGCGCCATTGTAGAAAAACAGAGGCAGGAGAAGCGGTGCGGTATTTCTTTGCAGAAACTGCAAAGCAGATTTCTGAACGGTATTAACTGCCGGCCGAGCGTGATTGAACAGAACAGATGGAACAGAATAACTAGAGTTGGATTTCCGGGACCTGCGAGATCCTCTAGTCCAGCCCCCTGACACCCCGTGATCGCCGAGTCCTTTCACGCCACCCTTTGATCACTCGTGTGTGCCCGTTTTCTCCTCCACCACACGAATCCAATAAAATAACAGGCGGTCCTCAACTTAACGACTGAGCCCAAAATTTCAGTCGCTAAGCGAGACAGTTGTCAGGCGGGCTCTGCCACATTTCACAACCTCACAGAACAATAGAATAATAGCTTGGAAGAGACCTTGGAAGTCATCTAGTCCAACCCCCTGCTCAGGCAGGAAACCTTATCCCATTTCAGGCAAATGGCTGTCCAGTCTCTTCTTAAAAACTTCCAGTGTTGGAGGAGGGAGGGAGAGAGGGAGGGAGGGAGGGAGGAAGGAAGGAAGGAAGGAAGGAAGGAAGGAAGGAAGGAAGGAAGGAAGGAAGGAAGGAAGGAAGGAAGGAAGGAAGGATGGATGGATGGATAGCAGAATAACAGTTGGAAGGGACCTTATAGGTCATCTAGTCCAACCCCCTACTCAGGCAGGAAACCCTATATATCATTTTGGACAAATGGCTGTCCAGTCTCTTCTTAAAAACTCCAGTGATGGAACACCCACAACTTCTGGAGGCAGGTGGTTCCCCTGGTTAATTGTTCTCACTGTCAGGAAGTTTCTCCTTAGTTCTAGGTTGTTTCTCTCCTTGGTTAGTTTCCATCTGTTGCTTCTTGTCCTGCCTTCTTCAGGTGCTTTGGAGAATAGATGCTGGGAAGAGTGGAAACATTTTTTTGTGTTAGATTGTGTTAAGGATTGAAAATCTGTATGCATCGAAGCGACGTAGAAAGTCCGCTATCTGCATTTGTGTGTGTGTGCACAGACAAATATCTTAAGTGCAAGCCCACACAGTCTAGCTGTGTGTGCCATCCAGTTCGCACATGAAAAAGATTCCTCGGAAGCTTGACATTTGAAGCATCTTAAAATTCATAAACCGCCGCAATCCGCATCCGTGATTCACCTAATTAATGTGTATCGGTTCCAAACATCGCATGAAAATTGATCTGTGGAACATTCATCAGATGCAATGCTTTGATATCTGTGCCAAATCCTTTAAAAATGTATCAGGCTGTCAGGCGTAAGCATCAAGTCTAGGTTGTCGTTTATAAAACATTTTTTCTTTCTCCTCTCACGATAACGAATTCTTCAACAGAGAAAAGTTAGTTGGTTTAAGTAAGACACCAACAATCCTGGATTATGTGCAGTTGGCCAAGATCCCTCCCCCGGTTATTTCCTTGGTCATGTATGGCATAACAAAATACAGCATTAATGCAGCATAAAAACTTATATTAAAAAAAAAACAGCGTATCAAATGCATCCCAAAATATAAAACACCAGCTCGGTGAACCATCTTAAAAACACACGGCACGAGTGATGCATAAAATTGTGAATAAAATTAAATTATGTATGAGTAAGTTCCTAGAGTGGCTAAGCCCCATGGCTGGATATCCAGATCGTTTTAACCATTGGGCAGCACTGCCCTCGAGATGATGTATTTCAGGCAGGGATCCAGGGAACACCTTTTTTTTTGAGGGGGGCTATTCCGTCGCAATAACGACGTAAAGTTTGCGGGATGTTTCCGTAGTCAAGTTAGGATTACCCACCAGCCCCCGTTTGTATTTCCAATATTGGCACCTGCCGTGGTTGGTTCGGATCCAGCTGAGCGCTGCCCAGATTTTCCTTGGGAGATCAAAGCCGAAAGGGCATTGTGCTGGATCAGATATTAAATTAAACCTCTCTGGATTAGAAGTTGCCCACTCCTGGCGCCAGGCTATCTCAGTAGCCCCAGTCTTCTCTGAGATCATTGCTGTCCACATTTCCACAGCGAGTTCCCAAGTTTGAATCTGAATATTTGATAGTGACAGTCCTTCACGGTTGAAGACAGGCTGTTGGGGATGAGTCTGTGTGGCCTGCATCTCAAACTAGTGGGCTGTGCCTTGTCTGTTCTGTCCCAGCCTACGTGAGTCCTTGTTATGCTCACAAGAAGAAACCCCTCTTCCAAGATACAGCAGGAACCGCAACAAAAAAACTACCCTTTTTATTCTCACAGACCTGAGTCAGTATCCAAGGCAAACAACCACAGTCCACAGAAACTCGATCCTCAACACGAGCAGTGGCCTTCGGCAACCAGCACCTCCCACCCCTTCCCTTGTATAATTCAGCCAAGACGTGGCTTCCTAATGCCATCTCCTTTGCCTTTGGAGCTGCCCCATTGCATTCCTCTGTCCTACTCGCTTCTCTTGCCTGCGCATTCGTGCATCTGGGATTTGTCCCAGCTGTTCTTCATCACTGTCCAACTCAGACTCCCAGCACAGCTGCGTCTCAGCCTGAGCGCGAGTAGAGGGGCCAGGCTCCTCGTCCGACTGTAAGTCTTGGAGCTCCTCAGAGCCTTCCTCTGACTCTGATATTACTCCAGGCCCCTCCTCTTCCTCCTCTGATTCCTCAGACTCAGCTGCTGGGTTCACTGGCTGGCGAGGAATCACAACACTGTCTTCTAACACAAAAGGGACCCAGGGCACAAAACATCCTGCAGCCAAGAAGGCTCCACACTCATGTGCACCACTCAGGTGATCCCAAGGATGCAGGTAAACCTCCAGGTGGCCTCAATGACTCTCTCAAAGGAGGCAAATGACCAGCTGTCTCCAAAGAGTATAAATCCTTCCTTTCCCCACCATCCAGTCAGAGCTGAAGAAGCTTCGTGGATGAGAAGCGAAACGTCTGCAAAGATGTCTGAAATGCTGTAGGGTTTCCTGCCTGAGCAGGGGGTTGGACTCAATGACCTCCAAGGTCCCTTCCAACATCATCATCATCATCATCATTATTATTGATCATCGCACAGTCAGCCAGATGTTCAGACTGGATTTGGCATTTTGTCTACCTATCGGGTCCTTACCCAGGACCTGGGATAGGCAGATGTGGGTGTTTGATGGTATTACAGATCTCGTTGCAGGATGGAAGCAGTTCCTAGTAAGGCCGCCTTTTGCAATTGACTAATAGCGAATTTGTCAATGCCGATGATGGTGTTCAAGTGGTGCTCCAGTTGTTTTGGGATTGTTGTTATTATTATTATTATTATTATTATGGATCATTGCACAGTCAGCCAGATGTTCAGACTGGATTTGGCATTTTGTCTACCTATCGAGTCCTTACCCAGGACCTGGGATAGGCAGATGTGGAAGTTTGATGGTATTACAGGTATCATCGCAGGATGGAAGCAGTTCCTAATAAGGCCGCCTTTTGCAATTGACTGATGGCGAATTTGTCAATGCCAATGGTGTTCAAGTGGTGCTCCAGTTGTTTTGGGATTGCACCCAAGGAGCCTATGACTATTGGTACTACCCTTGCTTGTTTTTGCCACAGTCTTTCTATTTCTATTTGTAGGTCTTTGTATTTTGTTATCTTCTCCAATTACTACTACTACTACTACTACTACTACTACTACTACTACTATTATTATTATTATTATTATTATTAAAAACAAGAAAGTCCAGTTACCTCTTGAAAAAGCACCTTTGGGTCAGCCATGAATTGGATGACCCCATAGACGTTTAACTTGGTCAAACAAAATGATTGTTTCCTAAATTATACCCTACATTTATCCCACCCTGGGTTTTTTGTTTGTTAGTTTGTTTGTTTTCCTTTGGGTTTTCAATCAGCTGAACTGAGTTTTTCTTTCTCTCTCACCCAAACACAGAAACCACAGAGAAAAGCTTTGAAGACCCGGGGCATGCTGACATCCCAGGAGATCAAGAGCATCCACGTAAGTGCGCAAAATGGCTTCTTGTCAGGAGCAGCTGAGTAAGCAGAGCGGAGCAAAAAGTATCAATCAATCAGAGTAGAACTGGAAGGGAGCCTGGAGGTCTTCTAGTCAAACCCCATGCTCAAAGAGGAGACCCTATACCAGGGGTAGGCCACCTTGGCCCTTTTATGACTCGTGGACTTCAACTCCCAGAATTCCTGAGCCAGCCACGCTGAGGGGAAAGGGAGAGGTTTCCCAGCTGAGCCAGGCTGGCTCAGGAATTCTGGGAGTTGAAGTCCACAAGTCAGAAAGCGGCCTAAGCCTAGGCCAGAGGTAGGCAACCTCGGCTCTTTTATGACTGGTGGACTTCAACTCCCAGAATTCCTGAGCCAGCATGGCTCAGCTTAGAAACCTCTCCCTTTCCCCTCAGCGTGGCTGGCTCAGGAATTCTGGGAGTTGAAGTCCACGAGTCATAAAAGAGCCAAGCTTGCCCATCCCTGCCCTATACCCATTTAAGACAGGTGGCTATGTAGTCCTTTCTTAAAAGCCTCCAGTGATGGAGCGCCCACGATTTCTGGTGGCCAGCTGTTCCACTGGTTGATTGTCCTCACTGTCAGGAAGTTTCTCCTTCATTTCAGGTTGCTTCTCTCCTTGATTAGCAGAATAACAGAGCTGGAAGGGACCTTGGAGGTCATCTTGTCCAACCCTCTGCTCAGGCAGGAAACCCTATACCATTTCGGACAAATGGCTGTCCAGTCTCTTCTTAAAAACTTCCAGTGTTGGAGCATTTACTGCTTCTGGAGGCACCTGTTGCTTCTTGTCCTGCCTTCAGATGCTTTGGAGAATAGCTTGACTCCCTCTTCTTTGGGGCAGCCCCTGAGATACTGGAACGCTGCTATCATGTCCCCCCTCATCCTTCTCTTCATTAAACTAGACATCCCCAATTCTAGCAACCGTTCTTTATATGTTTTTGGATATATGTATGGATATTTACTTGGAGGAGTTTTACCCATTTATCAAATTTTAGTTATGTGATTATAGTTAATTGGATCTTTATAACTGTTTAGTATTATATAAAGTTTGTACTTAAATTTTATGTTTATTCCTATGAATTTTTTCTTTTTTGTTTGTGATTCTAATAATAAGTAATTATAATTAGTAAGTAATATATTAATGTGTTAAAGTTATTATAGTTAAGTAGTAATATATTAGTAATATTTTATTAAGCATTACTATTTTATATTAATTAGTATGATTGAATATGTACACCCTGAGGGGTTTACTTGTTGAAGCGTTGACTTAGTGTGGGGGACAACCCCACTAGTGCACCTATCCCTTCCCCTGGTCTAACCTGTTTTGTTTGTTGTCCCTTGTCATACCCTTATTGACCCTACTTTTCCTTTACCCTTATAAAATTTAATAAAATATATTTTAAAAAATTCTAAAAATATACATTCAGGGACTTGCAATGGAGGGTGTGTTTTAGGAGGTACCACCCTCTGCAATCTTTCTTTCTCTCTCTTTGAATTCCAGGTAAAACGCCACTTGGATCCGCTCCCAACTGGCTACTTCTACAACGGGACCCAGTTTGTGAATTTCTTTGGAGACAAGATGGATTATCACCCGCGTATCTTTTGCTACACGTCGGGTGCTTTGCGGTCTAGCTTGGCATTCCTTATTTTATTTACATCTCACCTTTATTACCTTTTAATAATTAACACACGGTGATGCATATAACCTAATATGCCTTCCTCTTCCTGTTTTCCACACAACTCTGTGAGGTGGGCCGGGCTGAGAGGGATTGGCGCGCAATTCAAAAAGAACACAGGGAGTCCCCGACTTATAACCATTTATGACCACCAGACGTTACGACGGCACTGAAAGAAAGTGGCTTAGGACCAATTTTTCACACTTCACCTGGGTCAGGTGATCAAAATTCAGCCGTTTGGCAACGGACTCGTATTTACGACAGTTGCAGCGTCCCCCCCCAATGTCACGCGATCCCTCTTTTGCAACCTTCTGACCTCACTTAACAATGGCAGAGATTCACTTATCAACTGTGGCGAAGAAAGGTCCTAAAATGGGGCACAAGCTCACATAATTAATAATAATAATAATAATTAATAATAATACTACTACTAATAATAATAAAGTTGGGAGGGACCTTGGAGGTCATCTAGTCCAACCCCCTGCTCAGGCTGGAAATCCTATACCATTTCAGACAAATGGCTGTCCAGTCTCTTCTTAAAAACTTCCAGTGTTGGGGCATTCACCACTTCTGGAGGCAGGTGGTTCCACTGGTTAATTGTTCTCACTGTCATGAAGTTTCTCCTTAGTTCTAGGTTGCTTCTCCCCTTGATCAGTTTCCATCCGTTGCTTCTCGTCCTGCCTTCAGGCGCTTTGGAGAAGAGCTTGACTCCCTCTTCTTTGGGGCAGCCCCTGAGATATTGGAACACTGCTATCGTGTCCCCCCCTCGTCCTTCTCTTCATTAAACTAGACCACAGGTCAGCAACCTGCGGCTCCGGAGCCGCATGCGGCTCTTTGAGCCTTCCCCTGTGGCTCCCAGCCTCCTCTGCCTTTGCAGAGAGAGACAGAGACAGAGAGAGGCAATTGCACTTCCCTGCTTCTCTCTCTCTCTCTCTCTCTCTCTCTCTGTGTGTGTGTGTGTGTCTGGGTGTGTGTGTGTGTGTGTGTTGTGTGTGTGTATGTGTAAAAGAGAGTGCACTCACAGTGTTCTCCGAGGAGCTGAAAAGCTTTCTGGGCGGAGCTCCTCCCTTTGCTGCGTCTCTGAAGGAAGCAGGAAGGGCAGGAGAGAGCTAGCTAGCCCAGCTAGGCTGACTCAGGAATTCTGGGAGTTGAAGTCCATGAGTCATAAAAGAGACGAGGTTGCCTTCCCCGGAGGTTGTTGGACAACAGTTCGAAGCTTGCCAGGTGAGCAGCAGATAGGAGGGGGGGGAGAAAGAGAGAGAGAGAGAGGGAGAGAGAGAGAGTGGGGGAAGAGGAGTGGCAGACCAAGGGCAGATAGAGAGGGAGGGAGAGAGAGACCCTTTTGACATCTAAAATGAAGATAAACTGCATATATCCTTTTTTTACCTTTGTGTGTATGTAATTTTATTCTCTTAAAGCATTCTCTTGGTGATCATTGTTTTAATAGTATGGATATTCCCAAGAGTCATATTTTTATTTTTATTTTTAATGTGTGTGTGTGTGTGTGTGTGTGTATACACATACACACACACACACATACACACACACACACACACCTATAATAAAGGTAAAAAAGGATATATGCAGTGTTATCTTCATTTTAGATATCAAAAGGGTTTTGCGGCTCCCAGTGTTTTGTTTTTGGTGGGAAACGGGTCCAAGTGGCTCTTTTGAGTGTTTTGGGTTGCCTACCCCTGAACTAGACATCCCCAATTCCAGCAACCGTTCCTTATATGTTTTAGCCTCCAGTCCCCTAATCATCGTCGTTACTCTTCTCTGCACTCTTTCTAGAGTCTCAACATCTTTTTTACATCGTGGTGACCCAAACTGGATGCCATATTCCAAGTGTGGCCTTACCAAGGCCTTGTAAAGTGGTATTAACACTTCACGCGATCTTGATTCTATCCCTCTGTTAATGCAGCCTAGCACTGTGTTGGCCTTTTTGGCAGCTGCAGCACACGGCTGGCTCCTATTTAAGGGATCGTCCACTAGGACTCCGAGCTCCCTCTCAACTTAACCAAATTCTCGCTTAGCAACGTAAATCTCAGGCTTAACTCTGGTCATAAAGTCAAGGACTACGCTTTAATTGTTTCTCAGGCTCTTCCCGGAAGCCCTTTTTTCCTCCTTAACACTTTCACCCCAGTGATGGACCAGTTCATGAACGATTACGTGGAAGAGGCGAACCGCGAGATCGAGAAATACAACCGGGAGCTGGACGAGCAGGAATACCATGATCTGTTCGAGCAGAAGACCTAAGCCAGGATCCCCGTGCGGTACAGACAACCCCCCCCCCCAGAGACCTTCTTTACCTTCTAAACATTATTTGTCACCAAGAAAACACCTTTTCACCTTTGCTAGATTTACAGCTTTTGTTTTTGTTTTTTCAATATTTAAGTTGCATTCACATTAGGCTGGCACCTGAAAATGTGATACGGTCCAGGAATATTTGTGGGGGGGGGGCGTATTTCCAAATCTGTGCCAAGGTGGGCTTATTGGCGGAAAATCAACGTAGGGATTTATTTTTTGTTCTTTTCAAACGTTTCCAGAGCTGTATTTCCTGTGTCGTCGAGATGGTCCTGAACGTTGCTTTTCTGACGTTCCCCAAAAATGCCTTTGTGAGCGACGTAATCAGGGTCTGTGATTGTCTGCGTGTTCCTGAGGGAAACCCATCTGACGAGGCTATGGGGTGATTTGGGCTGATAACCCGAACGCGAGAAGCGGGAGGGATGTAAATGATCTTAAGAGCTGCCTCAAGCCAACATTTCATGGTTTGAAGATGTTCCTAAAGCGAGAAACGGGGGAACATGCCTACTTTTAATGATTGCTACTAACCAACATGGTGGTGTGGTGGTGTTCCCAAAGTGAGAAATGGGGGACACAAGTGACCTTGACAGTACCTCAAACCAACATCTCGTGGTTTGAAGATGTTCCTAAAATGAAAAATGAGGGAACACAGATAATTTTGACAGTGCCCCAAACCAACATATCATGGTTTGAAGATGTTCCTAAAGCGAGAAATGGGGGAACATAGCTGTCTTTAAAGACTGCTACTAACCAATATGGCGGTTTGGTGGTTTTCCCAAAGTGAAAACTGAGGGGATACAAAGTGATGGTGCCTCAAACCAATATCTCATGGTTTGAAGATGTTCCCAAAGCGAGAAATGGGGGAACATGCTTGTCTTTAAGGACCGCTACTAACCAACGTGATAGTCCGGTGGTGTTCCTGAAGCGAGAAATGAGAGAATACAAATGATCTTTAGATCTGTTCCAGACCAACATTTGAGGGTTTAAAGATGTTCCTAAAGCAAGGACTGAGGGAACACATCTGTCCTTCAGAGCTGCTACTAACCAACATGGTGGTTTTGGTGGTGTTCCCAAAGCGAGAAATGGGGGAACACAAATGATCTTAAGAGCTACCCAAACCAACATGTAATCATGGTTTAAAGATGTTCCTAAAGCAAGAACTGAGGGAACACATCCGTCCTTCTGAGCAGCTACTAACCAACATGGTGGTTTGGTGGTGTTCCCAAAGTGAGAAATGGGGGAACACAAATGATCTTAAGAGCTACCCCAAAACAACATGTAATCGTGGTTTAAAGATGTTCCTAAAACAAGAACTGAGAGAACACATCTGTCCTTAAGAGCTGCTACTAACCAACATGGTGGTTTTGGTGGTGTTCCCAAAGCGAGAAATGGGGGAACACAAATAATCTTAAGAGCTACCCCAAACCAACATGTAATCGTGGTTTAAAGATGTTCCTAAAGCAAGAACTGAGGGAACACATCCGTCCTTCCGAGCAGCTACTAACCAACATGGTGGTTTGGTGGTGTTCCCAAAGCGAGAAATGGGGGAACACAAATGATCTTAAGAGCTACTCCAAACCAACATGTAATCATGGTTTAAAGATGTTCCTAAAGCAAGAACTGAGGGAATATATCCGTCCTTCAGAGCAGCTACTAACCAACATGGTGGTTTGGTGGTGTTCTCAAAGCGAGAAATGGGGGAACACAAATGATCTTAAGAGCTACCCCAAACCAACATGTAATCATGGTTTAAAGACATTCCTAAAGCAGGGACATATTTGTCCTTAGGGACTGCTACTAACCAACCTGGGGGTGTTCCCAAAGTGAGAAATGAGGGAACCCAAATGATGTTGACAGTGCCTCAAACCAACATATGATGGTTTGAAGATGTTCCTAAAGCGAGAAATGGGGGAACATAACCAGATAAGTTACTGTCCAACAGAGTGGCTTGGCTGGTGTCCCTAAGCCATGAAACGAGCAAATACATTGGTTCCTACGAACCACTGCTAACCAACATGGCGGCTTGCTTAGTATTCCTGCAGCGAGAAATAGGGGGAGCCCAATTGATTTTGAGCCCAAACCAACATTTGAGGTTTTGGAGACATTCCTCAAGCGAGAAATGAGGGAACATAGCTGTCCTTAAAGGCTGCTACTAATTAACCTGGCAGCTTTGCGTGAGATTCCTAAAGCGAGAAACGGAGGAACACAAATGATGTTAGACAGCTGCCCCCAAACCAGCAAGTAACAGTGTGGAGACAAGTACAAAATAGAGTATATTTGTAAATTTGAGCAGCGGAGAAGACTTGCGTTCATAAAGAATGCTGGAAATTAACACATTCTGGTTTCTAAACTAGAAAACTGGGGGAACGTAAATTCTTGAGAGCGCCCCCAAAATAGCCTATGATGGTCTTTGAACTATTTTGCCCCCCCCCTTAAAGTATTCCGTGGAGCTGCTCCTAAGCAACCGAATGAGATTGGCAAGCAAGGGTCCTAATTCTGATAAGAAATTCCAGCTACTTCTTAAAATGCTGGACGTGTTGAAACAAAAACAGATCTGTCCATTTTGGGCTGAAAAAAATAATAATGGATCCCTAAAATGTTTTGAGAAGAAAAACCTTTGATGCCGTTTGACGCTTACTTCTTAGGTTGATTAATTCATTCGTTTTTTTTTTTTCCTGGAAAAAGAATCCAGGTTGATCTGCAACAGCCAAGCTTTGGAAGACTTTATGCTGGCTTCTTAACACCTTAACACCTTTTTTTTTTCCAAACTCCGTAGCATGTCTGCAAGGAATAAAGTGATTTCCTTAGAGTGGAAAGCTTAGCGGTTCCTAATTCAATCCCTCTTGTAGACGAATAGAGTGTCCTTATCAGAATTGTGAATTTATCTATGCATGGCTGTAACCTAGTTAATCTTCAGATATAACTGATAGTGCCTGGTAGGAGTAACATAGCTAGGAATTGTTTAGGATGGAGCAGGGTGAATGGAAAGTCCATGTGGCTGTAACAGGTGAAAAATTGGGAGGTGTTTTGGGAGATGGGCAGAATTGTCCTGCGGTTGCAATGTGATCCTCGCCGTTTTTACTGGGAATCTTAGTGCCGCTCTTAGCGCAAAATGCATTGCAATCCCAGAATTCTTCCCACTTGAGATTTGTCTCCCAAACTGGGACATCCAGAAAGGGTGAAAGATCCAAATAGGGCAATCCTCAAAACACCTCCGGCTTCTCCAGTGCTTCCTATGGAAAACCGATGGAGAATTTTTTTTCACCCGCCCGGCCACATTTTAGGGAAGGCTCCTCTCGCTTAGCATAGTTTATTGAATGATCCGCAAAGCCATATATCTCGAAATAACTTTGTTGCTACCCAGCATCTGAAAGCAAAGACAAAGGCAGCGTAACCTGATTTGTCTTCGCTTCTGCGTTGATTAAGAGAAGTAGGTTTTAAGTGCAATTGTTAATGAATGAAGTAGGTTTGCAGAATTGAAGCTCTGCTGAACTCGGAAACACACAGGAGGTCCTGCTTAGGAGAAAAAAAATCTCCAAGGCTGTGTTTATCAAGCTTGGGGACTTTAAGATGGCTGGGGGATTCTGGGAGTTTAAGTCCACCCATCTTAAAATCCCCAAGCTTGAGAAACACTGCTCCATGGACCGCATTAAGCACAGTCCTTTATCCACACAAACCCTGTGGGTGTGAAGCCAACACAACAGTGTCACCGTGTGCCTAACTGCTCCGAATTTCATGCCCATTAGTAGACGGCTCATGATGCTTCTTAGGACAGCTATCATCCTATAGCACACAGTTCCCCTTGCACAGGAAACTTTTCCTGCTTATTGGACTTCACCCAGTATCCATCATTCAGCGACAGGCAGAAAATAGCCCGAATCCCCTCTGATTCTTGAAGCTCAATCAGATGCTCCATTTCTGCATTGACAAACAACGAGGGTTTTTTTTAGGGTGCTTCGTCCATGTGCCTCTCTGGGAGCCCCACTGGCGATCTTTCCGAGGGCCACTTGCTGTTGTGTGTGTGTGCGTTGCGTTAAAAGTCATGCTTGCGCCGCCGAGTCAGCCGTTTAGCAGAAGCTCAAAGCGAAGAGACATTAGAGAAGGATGTATTCTGTACTGCATGCAAAATAGAAGAAATTCTTTTTTAAATAAATAAATCACCGTATTTTAGATTCAAAGCCTTTCACCATCTCGGTACGATGTGAATAATTCTCTCTTTTTGAGTAGGGACCTTTGGTTGGTTGGTTGGTTTCATTACCTCAACTCGGTTGATCTTGAACTGTGATTTATGATGATGAAACGGGATGGGTGGGGTGGGGAGGAATTAAATAGCCAAAATCATTTCTGAAACTGTGATGACGAGGATCCTGTCCCGAGACATAACCAGTGCCTTGTTTTGCGGCGTTATGGATAACCGCCGCCCGATCTGGACACCTGGGTGACGTCCCGGTCCTTAATTCTCGTACCCTCTTTTGAAGGGGAAAAAGAAAAAAAAAACCATTTGGTGAAAGGACTCTGAACTTAGCGAAGCATATTTAGCACACGTCTTTAGTTAGGTTCCATTGGGTGTTCTTTTAAAAGAACGAGAATCTCAAACTCTTTGAGGACTGAAATAAATAAATAAAAATGGAATAATACTTGATCCTGTCGGGAATTTGAAGGCAATTGGGCTTTTTTCCCCATCAGGAATTGCTTCAACAGACCGACAGTGTTTTTATTAAGGGGCGGGGGAGGGGGAACTAATTGTCTTTATTTTATTATATATAGAAATATATATTTTAAGGGGAAGGGGAACGGCAGGGCTGTCAGGCGTTTAATCGGGGAGGGATGGCCAAGAAAATTAGCCTGCTGTTTTACAAAAACACACCACAGAGACACACACAAACACTGAAAAGCAGCCCTCCGCGGCTGCAAACACTCCCCATCCAAAGTGCTATTACGTGATTCCTCGGGCTATCGCAGCTGTCCGGCTCAAACAGCGCCGAACCCGGGAAGGTTTGGCTCCCTCCCATTTGGCGGGAGGGCCAAAGTTGAGTCCTCAAGGAGTTTCCGTGCTTGCTGACTTCCCATGTAGCCGTTTGTGTGATTTTTATTTTATTTTTTTCCTATCAATATGAGGATGAGTGTGGTCAGAAATCGCTGAAGTTATACGGGGAGGGTGGGCGGGGAGGGTGGGCAGATTGCAAAACTTGAGAGATTGACACGCTTACGGTCCCGTCCCCCCCAATTTTGCTGCTGGGATAAAAACCAGGGAGAACAGCCGGAAACGGCTGACTCTGGATCGGACACCTCTGCCGTTTCGTTCCAGCGGACGGGGCAAATGCGAAAAAAGGTTTTCGCCAGACGAAACGGCACCGATGCTGGCGGGCAGCTTCTCCTTTTGGGTGACCAAGAAGCCTTGCCAAATCCAGCCAGCGCCACCTCCCAGACCCCCCCTTCTCCTCTTTTCGACCCAAGCCCCTCTCCCCCCCACCTCTATTTTTCAGCAGCATCAACTGGGGGCCTTAAGCGTCTGAAATTTTTATTTTTCCTGAATTTTGCACAGCTGATAAGCTCTACGAATCCCCTCTGGGTTGTTCGGGGATTAGGGGAAGGATAAGACATAAAACTGTGAGTTGTTTGGAACCGCGTCGCTTAAATCTACTTTTAGACGATGAAAAACGTACCTCAGAAAACTAGTACGAAACCGGTCTTTGTGCCCTGTTGTAACCAACTTCGCTAACTCTGGTTTGTTTGTTTGTTTGTTTTTAACCCGGTGCCAAAATGGATGGTTTCCTACTAGTTTTCATCGCGTTTGCAAGACTCCGTCACATGTGTTATTTTTTACAAACTCTACTGTAACTTCAGTTAAACTGAAACGCGTGATTGAAGCTTCGGGCTGATTTGTATTTATTTACCACCACTTGATTCCGTAAATATATATAAAAAGTAACTTCGGCCTTTATTTTTGTATTATTTTACACGTTTATACTGGCTGTTTGTGATTTATTATTTTGTACAACCTGTAACCTGGATGCGATTCTAAAACCCAATAAATTATATTCATCCAGTCAGATGAAAGGGTTAGTGTTGTTTTGGACTTCTTCCACTTGAATTATTTGTCTGTTAAAACGGCATTTATGGACCTTCCAAGATCCAGCCTTTTGAACAGGGACGAGATACGTAGAATTATAGGGCTGGAAGGGACATCAGGGGTCTTCTAGTCCAGCCCCTTGCCCAACGCAGGTGTCCGTATACAACCCAGGGCAAATGACTGTCCAATCTTTTCTTATAAACCTCCAGCGATGGATATCCCAAAGATGCTTTTTCAGGGGTCAGCTGGATTTTCTTGTTTTCCTCTGAAGACATTTCACTTCTCATCCCAGAAGCTTCTTCCGCTCTGACTGGATGGTGGGGAAGGGAAGGATTTATACTCCTTGCAGACAGCTGGTCATTTGCCTCCTTTTAGCAAAATGCAAACTGTGGACTTTGTGGACCGCTGGTTTGAAAGAGGGGGTGAAAGAGGCCACCTGTGTCAAAATTGAACAGCCCCTCCCTCAATGGAGGGGGAGGGACACGACACCACCCATCTCCCATCAACAACACGGTCCTTTCCGCAGTTCCAAGAAGGCTCCACAGCCATTGGCACCACTCAGATGACCCTGAGGACACAGATAAGCCTCCAAGTGGCCTCAACGACTCTCAGAGAGAGTACGAACGACCAGATGACTGCAAAGCATATAAATCCTTCCATTCCCCCACCATCCAGTCAGAGCTGAAGAAGCTTCTTGGATGGGAAGCGAAACGTCTTCAAAGAAAAACAAGGAAGTCCAGTTGCCTGCTGGAAAAAAGCAACTTTGGGACAACCCAAATCTGGAGGGTGGAGAACCTCCACAGATCTTCAGCAATGGAGCCATCACGACTCTGGGAGGTAAAGCTGTTCTTTGCTTGGAAATTCTTCCTTATTTCCAGGTTGCTTCTCTCCTCCCTCTGATGATTTTTCCATCTTTTTGTTTCTTGTCCTTCCCCTCTGGTGCTTTGGAGAATAAGTCAGTCGCCTCTTCCCTGTAACAGCCCTTCAAGGATTGGCAGATGCTGTTGGGTCCCCTTCAAAGCCTTCTCTTCATTAGGCTAAACCAGTGGTTCTCAACCTGTGGGTCGGGACCCCCTTTGGGATCGAACGACCATTTCACGGGGGTCGCCAAACAATGGAGTCCGCCATTTCCCCCCCCCCCCTTTCCTTAGCTGTGCTACTCCCTTTTATTCTATTGGCTTTTGAAAGCCAACAGAATAGACTCTCTTGAATAGAGTCTAATTCTATTGGCTTTCCAAAGCCAATAGGAATTGTCCAGGCTGTCTCTGCCCTGCTGAGCCCGCCAAAAGTCCCATTCTGCAAACGGTGCTGCACCAGTTGAGTAGTCCTCGACTTACGACCGGTTGAGTAGTCCTCGACTTACGACCGGTTGGGGGTCGCGGCATTAAAAAGGTTGAGAACCACTGGGCTAAACATATTTAGCTTCCTCAATCATTCATCATATGGTTTAGCCTCCGGGCTCCTAATCTCCTTTGTTACTTTTCTCTACATTCTTTCCCGGATCTCAGCATCTTTTTTTTTTCTACCGTGGTGACCAGAACTGGACGCACTAGTTCAAGTGTGGCCTCACCAGTGCCGTGTAGAGTGGGCACTATCACTTCTTGTGATCTTAACGCTGTCCCTCTGTTGATGCAGCCTAGGACCACGTTGGCCTTTTTGGCAGTTGCCTCACGCGGCTGGCTCATAATGAAGTGATGGTCCACCAGGATCCCTCGATCCCTTTCACCGTTGCCACTCTTGAGCCAGGTACCACTTATTCTGTTTCTGGGTATTTAGTCTTTCATGCCTTAAGTGCAGGATCGTACCCTCCCTCCCCTCTTTCTTGTTCTCTGTTTCTCCCTCTTTCTCTCTCTTTTCCTATTCTTGCTTTCTTCCTCTCTTCCTCTTCCTCTTCCTCTCCCTTTCTCTCATTCTCTTTCTCCCTTTCTCTCCCTCATCTCTTTCTCCCTCTCTTCCTCTTGCTCCCTCTTTTTCTCTTCCTCTCTTTTTCTCCCTTTCTCTCATTCTTTCTCCCTCTTTCTTTCTCCCTTTCCCTCTTCTCTCTTTTTCCCTGCCTCTTTTCCTCTTCTCTTTCTCCCTCTCTTTCTCTTTTTCTCTTTTTCTCCCTTTCTCTCATGCTCTTTTCTCTTTCTCCCTCTCTTCCTCTTTTTTCCCCTTTCGCTCATTCTCTCTCCCTCCCTCTTTTTCTCTTCTTTTTCTCCCTCTCTTCCTCTTTTTCTCTTTTTCTCCCTTTCTCTCATGCTCTTTTTCTCTTCTCTTTCTCCCTCTCTTCCTCTTTTTCTTTCCCTTTCGCTCATTCTCTCTCTCCCTCTTTTTCTCTTCTTTTTCTCCCTCTCTTCCTCTTTTTCTCTTTTTCTCCCTTTCTCTCATGCTCTTTTTCTCTTCTCTTTCTCCCTCTCTTCCTCTTTTTCTTTCCCTTTCGCTCATTCTCTCTCTCCCTCCCTCTTTTTCTCTTCTTTTTCTCCCTCTCTTCCTCTTTTTCTCTTTCTCTTTCTCTCATTCCTTTCTCTCCCTCTTCTCTCTTTCTCCCTCTCTTTCTCTTTCTCTTTCTCTTTCTCTCCCTTTCTCCCCTCTTTCTCCCTCATATTCTCTTCTCTCTTCTCCTTTCTCTCTCTCTCCCTTTCTCTCCTCTTTCTCCCTCTTTCTCCCTTCCTTGTTTTCTCTCTTTCTCCCTCTCTTCTTTTTTCTCTTTTTCTCCCCTTTTTTCTCTCATGCTCCTCTATTCCTCTTTCTCTCACCCCCCCCTCTCTCACACACACACAAAACCTGGTTCCCAGCTAGCCAGCTTTCCCAGAGCGCCTTTATCTCTTGCGCAGAAGTAATGAACTGCCAAGCCCGTTGTTAAAATGCTATTGTGGCAGTTTCTGCTAAATTGCAGCGGGAGATAAAGGGATGCCAACGAAGCAGAACTGGAAAGCACAGGCTGGGGGACCTGGAGCAGACCCCCTCCTTCTCTGGCTGCAAGATAAAACAGCGCCGTACTTACCCCCCCCCCCAGCCCATTTTTTCAGTCACGACCGCTTGGCCCTTGCCGGGGCAGATGGTTACCTGGTCCAAAGAGGGAGCCACTGGTTTGGGCAGAGTCTGGGAGCAACCTGAGCACTCTAGCCGCAGACAGGTATCAAAACACAGTAAATAGGCAAGTGGAGCAATCAACTATTGGTTTTAAGAGCCACACGTCCGGCGGGGGCTTTTTAACTCGAAGCACGCAGGAGAAGGACCGGCAGAGCTTGAAGGTGGAGTCAAGAAGGGAATCAGTCTGGAGTTGTTACATTCTCACAAGCGGAACTGCATCCAACCCCTCTTGAATTCCCGTCATTCTCACCTAGTGCCAATTTAGTGCTGCCCCTCAGTTGATTAGACGGTTGGGTGCAGGCCCGAGCAATACATCCGCTTAACTGGGACTTAACTGTGTGGTCCTGATCCTTCGTGCCTGACAGAGCCTGGGACAGAGACTGACTTTAAGGGACGGGAGGTTGTGTGAATGGAGCCAGCAGCTAGCTTAACCATAACTCAGAACAAGTCAAACTATCCTTCCTTCCTTCCTTCCTTCCTTCCTTCCTTCCTTCCTTCCTTCCTTCCTTCCTTCCTTCTTTCATTTCTCCTTCCTTCCCTTTCTCCCTCTTTCATTCCCTCCCTCCTCTTCCCTCTCTTCCCTTCTTCCGTCCCTTTCCTTGCTTTCTTTGTTTATCTCTTCCTCCTTTCTTCCCTCCCTCCCTCCCACTCTCCCTTCCTTTCCCTTCTCCTTCTTTCACTCCCTTCCTCCTCTTCCCTCTCTCTTCCCTTCTGTCCATTTCCTTGCTTTGTTAGTTTCTTCCTCCCTCTCCTCCCTCCCTCCCTCCCTTCCTTCCCTTTCTCCCTCTTTCCTTCCCTCCCCCCTCTTCCCTCTCTTCCCTTCTTCCAGCCTTTTCCTTGCTTTGTTTGTTTATCTCTTCCTCCTTTCTTCCCTCCCTCCCTCCCTCCCTCCCTCCCTCCCTTCTTTCCTTCCCCTTCTCCCTCTTTCACTCCCTTCCTCCTCTTCCCTCTCTCTTCCCTTCTTCTGTCCCTTTCCTTGCTTTGTTAGTTTCTCCCTCTCCTTCCTTCCTTCCTTCCTTCCTTCCTTCCTTCCTTCCTTCCTTCCTTCCTTCCTTCCTTCCTTCCTTCCTTCCTTCCACTTCTTCATGAACAGAGCGATTCAGCAGATACTTGAGCCCCCAAACAAGGCTCTGTTGAAGCAGGTACAATGGGGACAGGAGACCACCAGGAACATACAGCATCCCCGAAGCAGCCGATGACCCCACCCACACGAAAACACGACAGGTGAGCCAAGCTCGGTCTGACGGCACCTTCGACTTCTTAAGCAAGCAGGATCTGTGCTGGTCTCTCGGGACATGGCCAGAGAAGAGCCAAAAAAATGAATGTCTGCCTCCAGCTCTGTGACCTCAGATTTTTATTCTTAAGTACAGGTAGTCCTCAACACCGTTGAGCCCAAAACTTCTGCCGTTACGCGAGACATTTGTTAAGTGAGTTTGCCCAATTGTGTGACCTTGTCACTGTGGGCAAGTGACTCACCGCAGTTGTCAAGATGGACAGTGATTAATATTTATGTGTATTTATATATAAGGGTGTAGGTATATACATATGTTGTTTATAGCATGTTTATATGCGTGTTATGTGTATACTTTTGAGAGCAAACAACAGAATTTCATTTTTAATGTGTGCCAGTGTGCCCACAGTAAAAAATCACAATAAAGGTTATCTATCTATCTATCTATCTATCTATCTATCTATCTATCTATCTATCTATCTATCTATCTATCTATCTCTATCATCTACCAATATCTAGCTATCCATCATCCATCCATATCTATCCATCCATCTATCTACCTACCTACTTACCTACCTACCTACCTACCTACCTACCTACCTACCTATCTATTTATCTATCATCTACCAATATCTCCATCTATCTATCTATCCATCCATCCATCCATATCTATCTATCTATCTATCTATCTATCTATCTATCTATCTATCAATATCTATTCATCCATCCATCCACCTATCTAAAAAGAATGAAGAAGAATGAACAAAGAGGAAGAAAGCTCTTCCAAGCTCCAAAACAGAAGACGAAGGAATCACCTTTGGCATGCATCCAGTCAGCCTGCTTGCAACCCAAAATTGCGATGACAACAGCACAATAAAAACAGTGGTGGAAAAAGCAGCTAACCATTAAAAGCACCAATGAACCTGGCAGGGCCAGAAATGGGAAAGGCTGAAGCATCTGAAAGCTGAACCTTTGCAGTGGGCCAAGCGATTCCGGCACATTAGCAGAGCGATGTTCAGTACAGCCTCCAAATCTCAGGGCTGTGATGTTATCTCCAAATTGTCAATGGATGGGCGAGTGCAAAGAGCTGGGGAATTAATTCACTGCTGGAGCAAACTACCGCGGAGTTGAAGAAATCTACACCCGGCATTTTGCAGGCTTCCTCCCAAAGCAGGGCGTCTCCAAACTCGGCATCTTTTAAGACTTGCGGATTTCAACTCCCAGAATTCCCCGGCCAGCATGTGGGGAAGTCCACAAGTCTTAAAGTTGCTGAGTTGAAAGAGCTCTGTTTGTTCTGTCCCAGCCTACGTGAGTCCTTGTTATGCTCAGAAGGAGAAACCCTTCTTCCAAGAAACAGGCAGAAACCGCAAGAAAAAAAAACAGCCCCTTTTATTCTCACAGACCTGAGTCAATGTCCAAAGCAAACAAACATAATCCACAGAAACTCGAACCTCAACACAAACGGTTGCGTTCAGCAACCAGCACCTCCCACCCCTTCCCTTTTATAATTCAGCCAAGGTATGGCTTCCTAATGCTTTCTCCTTTGCCTTTGGAGCCGCCCCATTGCATTCCTCTGTCCTACTCGCTTCTCTTACCTTCGCATTCGTGCATCCGGGATTTGTCCCAGTTGTTCTTCATCACTGTCCAACTCAGACTCCCAGCACAGCTGCGTCTCAGCTGTAGAGGAGCCAGGCTCCTCGTCCGGCTGTAAGTCTTGGAGCTCCTCAGAGCCTTCCTCTGATTCTGATGTCACTCCAGGCCCCTCCTCCTCCTCTGATTCCTCAGACTCAGCTGCCGGGTCCACTGGCTGGCGAGGAATCACAACAGTGGGGAAGTCCACAAGTCTTAAAAGTTGCCGAGTTGGGGGAGTCCTGTTCTAATGCAACCTCAATCGGAGGGAAAGCGTACTTGGCCCACTTTGCAGGGGTGGAAGTTTTTTGGGGGGAGGGGGTGTCAAGAAAAGAATCTAGGACAACCCTCCACGGCCAACTCACTGCAGAACAAAAGTTACCCGAATACCCAAGAAATGGTGGAACAGAATGAAAGCAAGGAGGGACAAAACGCAGTGGGAACCATAAGGATTAAGTTGTGTTTCAAACTCTTTTAAATAAATAAATAAACTGGAATCGTTGAATTGTCCCGCGGCGAGCTGGCCCATTCCAGTCGAGAAAACAGCTGGAACCAAAAAAAAGGTCTTTCCTGACAGGTGGTCCCCGAATTGCCACCCGGAGCCTGCCCGTCCCAGTTTGTGATCAACCCGATTTTAGGACCTTGTGGCAGCAGTTCTTAAAGCAAACCGATGATTTGCTAGGAGCGCAGTTTTGCCCCAAAACGGAAGAGCAAAAGCGTTGTAAAAATGCAACCCATGAATTGACACTGCAGTAAATGTTGGCCTCGTTGTTGGATGTTTCCAGTTCGGTCACATAGCTGAGGAAGGAAGGAGCCCGGCAGTCGTACGTTCGAATCGGGGTGGCAAATTAGCCCCAAGGCAGGTCCGTCATAATTTCAAACGACTGGTCGTTAGCCAAGGACTATCTGTAGTTGTTATCTGGGTGATAAGTAGCCCCAAGGCAGGTCCGTCGTAATTTCGAACTGGACGTAAGTTGAGGACTGTCTGTAGCTGCATCACCCGGTGAGGGAACCCACACAACAACTTGGCCGTGAGCTCCATCCGCCCCCTCTTTCCATTCCTTTACCTGAAGATTATTTAGATCAGTGGTTCTCAACCTGTGGGTCGGGACCCCATTTGGGTCGAACAACCATTTCACGGGGGTCGCCAAACAACGCAGTCCGCCATTTTCCCCCCCTTTTCCTTAGTTGTGCTACTCCCTTTTATTCTATTAGCTTTTGAAAGCCAATAGAATAGACTCTCTTGAATAGAGTCTAATTCCATTGGCTTTCAAAAGCCAATAGGAATTGTCCAGGCTGTCTCTGCCCTGCTGAGCCCGCCAAAAATCCCATTCTGCAAACGGTGCTGCACCAGTTGAGTAGTCCTCGACTTACGACCGGTTGGGGGGTCGCGGCATTAAAAAGATTGAGAACCACTGATTTAGATTTATTTCAAGGCTGGTTGAAAATAACTCAGCAGTCCAGCAGAAGACAGACAGACAGACAGATAGATAGATAAAGAGAGGGGGGGGTGAAATAATTCTATATATATATATAAAAAAATCCAAAACCTATTTGCGACTCTACTTTTCAATAATCCTGACCGAAAGAAGATGGAACGAGACATGTCCTTTGCTTCAAGCGATGTGAAGAACATACGGGGAGTCCTCCACTTATAACCTTTTGTTTTAAGGGACCGTTCCAAGTTACAACAGCGCTGGAAAAAAAGTGACTGCGGTTTTCGCAGTTTTCCTTCCCAGGCATCGAAAGTTGGAGTGAAGACACGATAAAGAGGGAGACAGAATGAAGCATCCGGCTGGACTGCATTGGTTTTGTTCTGCGGGTGCTTTTCCACTGAAAAAGAATAACAATAAAGTTGGAATCTAGGCAACCTCCTGCTCAGGCAGGAGAACCTATACCAGGGGTAGGCAACCTTGGCTCTCTTATGACTGGTGGACTTCAACTCCCAGAATTCCTGAGCTAGCATGGCTCAGCTTGGAAACCTCTCCCTTTCCCCTCAGCGTGGCTGGCTCAGGAATTCTGGGAGTTGAAGTCCATGAGTCATAAAGCAGCCTAGGCCTAGGCCAGAGGTAGGCAACCTTGGCTCTTTTATAACTGGTGGACTTCAACTCCCAGAATTCCTGAGCCAGCCAACCTGAGGGGAAAAGGAGAGGTTTCCAAGCTGAGCCATGCTGGCTCAGGAATTCTGGGAGTTGAAGTCCACCAGTTATAAAAGAGCCAAAGTTGCCTACCCCTGGCCTATGCCATTTTGGACAAATGGCTGTCCTATCTCTTCTTAAAAACTTCCAGTGTTGGAGCATTCACCGCTTCTGGTGGCAAGCTGTTCCACTGGTTAATTGTTCTAACTGTCAGGAAGGTTCTCCTCAGTTGCAGGTTGCTTCTCTCTTTGGTTAGTTTCTTATATCTCTCTCTATATATATCTATATATATATACGTATCGCAGATATATAGATATACAGATAGATCGATCGATCGATCGATCGATCGATAGATAGATAGATAGATAGATAGATAGATAGATAGATATAGATATAGATATAAATAAAAATATATAGATATACAGATATATAGATATCATGAAATTGATAAACAAAAACGATCACCAGGATAATGGTGATCGTTTTTGTTTATCAATCTCACGACATGTGTATACCCGGGTTTCGTGTTTTTTATATTAGTAATAGTAGTAAAGTTGGAAGGGACCTTGGAGGTCATCTAGTCCAACCCCCTGCTCGGGCAGGAAACCCTACACCATTTCGGACAAATGGCTGTCCAGTCTCTTCTTAAAAACTTCCAGTGTTGGAGCATTTACTGCTTCTGGAGGCAGGCTGTTCCACTGATTAATTGTTCTCACTGTCAGGAAGTTTCTCCTTAGTTCTAGGTTGCTTCTCTCCTTGATGAGTTTCCACCCGTTGCTTCTTGTCCTGCCTTCAGGTGCTTTGGAAAATAGCTTAATTCCCTCTTCTTTATGGCAGCCCCTGAGATATTGGAATACTGCTATCATGTTATTATTAAGGACACACATACACACACACACATATATATATATATATCTTAAGTGGGGTTTTTTTATGATGCACCTGGTCGGCCCAAATAAGGGAAGAAGAAATGAGAGCTAAGGAGCTTGAAATAGCTATACCAGCTTCCTGTTAACTCTTTGTTAGCAATCCAAATTTAACACACACACACACCATACACACATATACAGTAGTGGCCAAAATTGTGGAAACCTTTGGAGAAAAGTGTATTTTTGAGGTTTGATGGCTAATAACATTACTTTTTTTTGGAGTTGTTGTTAATTGCGAAGTTGCGTCCGACTCATCGCAACCCCATGACAACGCTTCTCCAGGTCTTCCTGTCCTCTGCCATCTTCTGGAGTCCATTTAAGTTCACGCCTCCTGCTTTTTTGGAGTAGTACCATAAAATTATATATCAACGGAAAGATAATTTAATCAAGAATGTAATGCAACAATGTTTGTTCAATTATCTGCACTGTATTCTATGAAATGTTATAGCCAAATAACCAGAAAAAGGAAGCACAACTTGCTTAGGTTGATCTCAGGTAGTTTTCCTTCATCCGATTGTAGCCAATGAGCAGGAGTGTTTAGAGAGCCAATCAGGTGTCATCTTGTCTTGGCCATGAGTCAATCAGATCACAGTGGGATCCAGTGATTGATGTCACATATTGAAGCTGAGAGGAGGACATTGGTCAGTGTGTTGTGTGATCTCC
This sequence comes from Crotalus tigris, assembly GCF_016545835.1. Lineage (NCBI taxonomy): Eukaryota > Metazoa > Chordata > Lepidosauria > Squamata > Viperidae > Crotalus > Crotalus tigris. The sequence continues at coordinate 247,127 of NW_024098171.1, read as the reverse complement.
ATCAAGTCGGTTGGGGTTTTTTTGCGTTCTTTCATTTTGTGAGCTCGCAAAACGTAATAAAATTAAAGTGATGGTGCAAAGAGTTGACTGGTCGCCCAGAAAGCGATATAAAATAGTATTATCAAGTGAACAAGGCTACAGTTATAAAGAAATGAGAACAAAAATGGGTGGAAACTTAATCAAAGGTGGCATTTCTCCTGTATACTTTTCCAAAAAAGTTTCCACAATTTTGGCCACTACTGTATACATACACACAGACCTACACACACATATTTTTGCGTATCTCTGAACTGCTTTTATTTTGTTCTGCAGATGCTTTTCTGCTTAAAAAGAAAAAGTGTATACACACACACACACACACACATTTTGCATATCTCTGACAGGTAAAAATACCTGCGGGGGCAGAATCGGGCCTCCTTTGACACAGCACTTAATCTTTCTCGGAACAATTTTGCGATAAGCATGCAAAGCCATAAAACTGTAGGAAGAAAGGAGAATGTGGACATCTATGGTATGTGACGCTGCCTGTTAATGCTTCCCTGGTCACACCATGCCGTTGTTGGTTTTTCTATCTGTGGTTTGTTAATAAAGCACCCTGGTTGGGATTCCCGGAATGCTAAGCCATGTTTGTAAACCAGGATGATAAGTTCTCACAAGACTTTCAGCCCAATTTATTTATGTATTTATTTATGAGACTTATATACCGCTTTAAGTGCAAGCACTCTCTAAGCGGTGTACACCAGTAAGCAATGTATATATATATTTACATTGCCCCCAACAATCTGGGTCCTCATTTTACCTACCTTGGAAGGATGGAAGGCTGAGTCAACCTTGAGCCGGTGAGATTTGAACCGCTGACCTGCTGAACACAGTCAGCTAAAGTGGCCTGCAGTACTGCACTCTAATTGCTGTGCCACCTTGGCTCTTAATAATTGAATTAACCTCTTTTTTTTCCCCTGCATTTCCAAAGTGCATTCAGTAAGGATGATCAGGGGCCTGGAGGCTAAAAGATACGAAGAACGGTTGCAGGAATTGAGTATGTCTAGTTTAATGAAAAGAAGGACGAGGGGGGGACATGATAGCAGTCTTCCAATATTTGAGGGGTTGCCCCAAAGAAGAGGAGGGGGTCTACTTGTCTTCCAAAGCAGCTGAATGCAGCAGAAGAAGCAATGGACGGAAACCAATCAAGGAGAGAAGCAACCTGGAACTAAGGAGAAACTTCCTGACAATTATAACAATTAATCAGTGGAACTCCTTGCCTCTAGAACAGTGGTTCTCAACCTATGTGTCGGGACCCCATAGGGGTCGAATGACCATTTCACGGGGATCGCCAAACAACGCAATCCACCATTTTTTCCCCCTTTTCCTTAGCTGTGCTACTCCCTTTTATTCTATTGGCTTTTGAAAGCCAATAGAATAGACTCTCTTGAATCGAGTCTAATTCTATTGGCTTTCAAAAGCCAATAGGAATTGTCCAGGCTGTCTCTGCCCTGCTGAGCCCGCCAAAAGTCCCATTCTGCAACGGTGCTGCACCAGTTGAGTAGTCCTCGACTTACAACCAGTTGAGTAGTCCTCGACTTATGACCGGTTGGGGGTCGCGGCCTTAAAAATGTTGAGAACCACTGCTCTAGAAGTTGTGGGTGCTCCATCACTAGAGGCTTTTAAGAAAAGATTAAGTCCTGCTTGAACAGAAAGCTGGACCGGAAGACCTCCAAAGTCCGTTCCGACTTTATTATTCTATATTCTTTGTTCATGCAACCAGAAAGTAACCAGATCACGGTGTTCACACAACGTAATGATGTGCCCGGAGCTGCAGAGGTAAACATCCGTTGGGAGAAGGACCCAGGTGTCCTGCTGGCTCAAGGTTCAACCAGAGTCTACCACGTGCTGCAGCTGCCCAAAGACCCCAAACCATGCTGGGTTTCCTCCACAGACCCTGATAAGAGAGAAATGCCTGGGTGGGCAGGAGGGGTCTCCTGCCCACAGCGTGCGTCTGGGTTAGGGAAAAAAATCAAGAGGGACAGGGCTTCTACTGCAGTGGTTCTCAACCTTTTTAATGCCGTGACCCCCAACCGGTCGTAAGTCGAGGACTACTCAACCGGTCGTAAGTCGAGGACTACTCAACTGGTGCAGCACCGTTTGCAGAATGGGACTTTTGGCGGGCTCAGCAGGGCAGAGACAGCCTGGACAATTCTTATTGGCTTTGGAAAGCCAATAGAATTAGATTCTATTCAAGAGACTCTATTCCATTGGCTTTCAAAAGCCAATAGAATAAAAGGGAGTAGCACAGCTAAGGAAAAGGGGGGAAAAAATGGAGGACTGCGTTGTTTGGCGATCCCCGGAAAATGGTCGTTCGACCCCAAATGGGGTCCCGACCCACAGGTGGAGAAACACTGGTTTACTGCCTCAGCACCATCTCAACTTTGTTTGACCAAGGCTTGTAAAAAGGAGCTATGGCTTCCCCTGTACGGTTGGGGATCGCCCATTCCCTGGTGGGCTGTGTCTCTACAACGAAAATCCGTGGGCTACATTTTCGCACCGATGTTTGTGAGCCTGTGGATGCCTCTGTTGGTCCCTTGTTTGAAGTCAGATGGACCGTTCCATGGATCCGTCCCTTCCTCCTTCCTTTCTCTCATACTTTTCCCTCCTTCCTTCCTTCCTTCCTTCCTTCCTTCCTTCCTTCCTTCCTTCCTTCCTTCCTTCCTTCCTTCCTTCCTGTCTCCCTTTTTCTTTCTTTCCTTCCTTCCTTCCTGCCTCCCTTTTTCTTTCCTTCCTTCCTTTCTCCCTCTTTCCCTCCCTCCCTCCCTTCATTCTTTCCTTCCTTCCTATTTCCTTCCCTCCCTCCCTTCCGTCTTTCCTTTCTTCCTTCCTGACTTCCTCTTTTTCTTTCTTTCTTTCCTTCCCCTCCCTCCTTCCTTCCTTCCTATTTCATTCCCCCTCCTTCCCTCCCTCCCTCCTTCCTTCCATTCCTTCTATTCCTTCTTTCCTTTCTTCCTTCCTCCCTTTTTCTTTCTTTCTTTCCTTATTTATTTATTTTATTTATGAGACTTATATACCGCTTTAAGTGCAAGCACTCTCTAAGCAGTGTACACCAGTAAGCAATGTATATATATATTTACATTGCCCCCAACAATCCGGGTCCTCATTTTACCTACCCCGGAAGGATGGAAGGCTGAGTCAACCTGGAGCCGGTGAGATTTGAACCGCTGACCTGCTGAACACAGTCAGCTAAAGTGGCCTGCAGTACTGCACTCGAACTGCTGCGCCAGCTCGGCTCCTTCCCCTCCCTCCCTCCCTCCCTCCTTCCTTCCTATTTCATTCCCCCTCCCTCCCTCCCTCCCTCCTTTCTTCCTTCCATTCCTTCCATTCCTTCTTTCCTTTCTTTCTTCCTTCCTCCCTCTTTTTCTTTCTTTCTTTCCTTCCCCTCCCTCCCTCCCTCCCTCCCTCCTTCCTTCCTTCCTATTTCATTCCCCCTCACTCCCTCCTTCCTTCCTTTCATTCCTTCCATTCCTTCTTTCCTTTCTTCCTTTGTGCCTCCCTCTTTTTCTTTCACCCTTCCTTTTTTCCCTCCCTCCTTCCCACCTTCCTTTCCTTCCCTCCTTCCTTCCTGCCTTCATTCTTTCTTCCTTCCTGCCTCCCCTTTTCTTTCCATCCATCCTTTCTTCCTCCTTCCCTCCCTCCCTCCCTTCTTTCTTTCCTTCCTTCCTGCCTCCCTCTTTTTCTCTCCATCCTTCCTTCCCTCCCTCCCTTCCTTCCCCCTCTTCATTGGAGTTCACCCTCCAAAACCCTAGCATAATAATGGTTTCGGTCCACTTCTGGGTTAAGCAGAAAACCACCGCCAAGCGTCTCCCACTTGGTTGTCATCCTGGGTCTTGCAAGCAGGGAACTTGGCCAGCGGTGAAGGACCTTCGGATTTCGCCCCTCGGCTCAGCAGACCGAGGCTGACCGCAATCAGCTGAGGAACAAGCTAAGCCTGACCTTATTAAAAACCCTCTGCCTGCATCTAACCTTGCCAGCTGAATAACAACACGGTTTTCCTCCCGTTAAAGAAAAGCCAAATTGATTGTCAAGGATGGGCCGAGTCAGCGTGACCTTCGTCTCCATCTTTTCATCCCTCTCCACATTCCTGCCAGCTTAGCCTGGTCCAGCAGCCAAGCGAAGGCAACCGAACGACTGAAATAAGCAATAATCCATATTATTACTCAGCGATATATCCCACCAGTCTGAAGGTAGCTTTCATACGGAGGCAGGGAGGGGCTAACTGCCCCCGCCTCAGAAGCTGGAAAAACATTTCCAAAGCCAGGGGCTGCCATAAAGAAGAGGGAATTAAGCTATTTTCCAAAGCACCTGAAGGCAGGACAAGAAGCAATGGGTGGAAACTAATCAAGGAGAGAAGCAACCTAGAACTAAGGAGAAACTTCCTGACCGTGAGAACAATTAACCAGTGGAACAACCTGCCTCCAGAAGCAGTAAATGCTCCAACACTGGAAGTTTTTAAGAAGAGACTGGACAGCCATTTGTCTGAAGTGGTGTAGGGTTTCCTGCCTGAGCAGGGGGTTGGACTAGATGTCCTCCAAGGTCCCTTCCAACTTTACTACTATTACTATTACTTAATAATGTCTCCAAGAAATCCTGGCGGTCTTCACTTGTCCAGTTTTGCAGACCAAGGTTCAGCGTGAGTAAAAAACGAACCTCAAATGATTAAAGGAAATTATGTCTCTACTTCCATTCAAATCCATTTGGACTCTTGAAAACAGTCTGGTCAGGTCCCTGCAATTTTCTTGGCAGGATTTCAGACGTGGTTTGTCATTGCCTCCTTCCTAGGGCTGAGAGAAAGGGACTGGCTCAAGGTCAGCCAGCTGGCCTCATGCCTAAAGCAGAACTAGAACTCACAGTCTCCCGTTGATTGGCCCAAAGTCACCCAGTTTTTTTTCATGCCTAAGGCAGGACTAGAACTCGCCGTCTCCTGGTGATTGGCCCAATGTCACCCAGCTGGCTTCCATGCCTAAGGCACCACTAGAATTCACACTCTCGTGATGATTGGCCCAAAGTCACCCAGTTTTCTGTCATGCCTAAGGCAGGACTAGAACTCACGGTCTCCCAGGTTCTACCCTGATAAACTGGGATACCTCAAAACAGAGAAGTGCATTTGAAGTAGATAATGCTGCCAGCGTCTGTGATTCACTTAACAACCCTAGAGAAAAAGTCATCTACAGATAGTCCTCGATTTACAACTATTCATTTAGTGACCGTTCAAAGTTACAACGGGATGGCAGGAAGGGAGTTATGACCGTTTTTCACACTTACGACCATTGCAGCATTCCCCAGGGTCACATGATCCAAATTCAGATGCTTGGCAACCGGTTCATACTTACGACGGTCTCAGCGTCCCGGGGGTGTCACGTGATCCTCCTTTTGCGACCTTCTGACGACCAAAGTCAATGGGGCAGCCCGATTCCACTTAACAGCTGCGTTATTAACAACAACTGCAGTGATTCACTTAACAACTGTGACAAGAACGGTCGTAAAATGGGGCAAAACTCGCTTAACAACCATCTCGCTTAGCAACGGAAATTTCAGGCTCCGTCGTGGTCGTAAGCCGAGGAACTACCTATAATTGGTTGAGACTTCTTAATAACGGCCTTGCTTAGAAACAGAAATTGTGTCCGTAATTGTGGTTCTAAGCGAAAAAGTTGTGTTGGGTTCATCCTTGCCGTTTCTCTGTTTTGTGTTCCTTTTTTTCCCCCGTTTTCTTAATCCCTCTGTAAATTAAACTTGTATAAAAATGTAAATTTTTTTAGCCCAGCTGTCACAGGCAGTCCTCAATTTACAACCAGTACGGTTTGTGACTGGGACTTTTTAACAGCTAGACGGTGGGCACCATTTTGACTTTTTTGACCTAGCTCCACGGAGGTCTCCACAAGGGGGGGGTGACCCTGAGGTGACCCCCCCAATCCCTCAGCAAGGGCACAAAATCCTTTGCCGTGGCTGACAGGGCCACGGGCTTGTAACAGATCCCCGAGCAGCACCTGTTGAGGCTCAGTTTGATTTTAATCCAATTCCGGCTTCGACGCCTTTGATTCCTTGGGCCAAATTGCGTCAATAATTAATTTGCAATCAAATGGGAGTTTAAAGAATTGTAGCCGGGCTGGATTTACTGCCTTTGAGCTTCAGCCTTTGGGCACTTCTGGCTGGGCAGTTCAGGCGGAGGCAGAGGAATGCTTCCCCCTTGGTTGCCGCGGAAACCGCATCAGCACCAAACTTGTGACGCTCTCCTTTTCTCAGTCTGAAATCTTTTCCCGACCATTTCTTGGTTCGCAAGAATCAAAGGCTCGGGCGAAGGTCCTAAATGCGGTCGGCAAGCCGGTGCTGTAAAGTTGGAAGTTGGCAAAAAGGAAAAATAGAATTCCTGCATTGAAAGAAGAATTCTCTGGAATGGGGGTAGGGTGGGGGGAACACTCCATCCCTAGGGGTCTTTGAGCTGTATTCCTTCCTTCCTTTCTTTCTTTCTTTCTTTCTCTCCCCTTCCCTTCCTTCCTTCCTTCCTTCCTTCCTTTCTCTTCCTTCTTCTTCCTTTCCCCTTCCCTTCCACTTTCTCTCTCTCTCTCTCTCTCTTTCTTTCTTTTTCTTTTCCCTTCCCTTCCTCTTTCTTTCTTTCTTTCTCTTTCTTGCTTTCTTGCTTTCTCTTCTTTCTTTCTTTCTTTCTTTTTTCCTTCTCCTTCCTTTGTTCTTTCCTTCCTTCCTTTCTTTCCCCTTCCCTTCCATTTTCTTTCTTTCTTTCTTTCTTCCTTCCTTCCTTCCTTCCTTCCTTCCTTCCTTCCTTTCCCCTTGCATTTTCTTTCTTTCTTTCTTTCTTTCTTTCTTTCTTTTCCTTCCTTTCTTTCTTTTTCTCTTTCTCTAACTTTCTTTCTTGATTCCTTCCTTTCTCTTCTTTCTTTCTTTCTTTCTTTCTTTCTTTCTTTCTTTCTTTCTTTCTTTCTTTCTTTCTCTTTCTTTCCTCCCTTCCTTCCTTCCTTCCTTCCTTCCTTCCTTCCTTCCTTCCTTCCTTCCTTCCTTCCTTGTTTCCTGTTTTTATCTTTGAGCTTCATCCTGGACAATGCTTATTCCTCTGTTGTCGCCTCCCTCTAGTTTCAGAGGGCTCTTCGTTTTGTCTCCCACTTCAGTGGTTAAAAGTTCCTTTATTCAGGGGAGATTAGATCCCTTTGCTTTTTGAAAGAAAATATTAAAAATGGGTGTCTTGAACAGTTTGAAACAACTTTGTTTTTTTTCATATTATATTCAGTTCCTTTCCACTTTCTCTTCTCTTCCAGGTGTTTCTCTACCTCTTTCCTCTCTTTATCCTTTTAGTTTCTTTTCTTTTATCCTTCCTTTCTTCCTCCTTCCCTACCTCCATTCCTTTCCCTTCCTCTCTCTTCCTCTCCCTTTTCTTTCTTTCTTTCTTTCTTTCTTTCTTTCTTTCTTTCTTTCTTTCTTTCTTTCTTTCTTTCCTTCCTCCCTCCCTCCCTCCCTCCCTCCCTCCCTCCCTCCCCTTTTATATTTGGATTGCATTCTTCATTTTCTCCCCCCACCCCCGCACTTATTCTTATTATGGGTCCTCTCGACTGATTACAATTTTGATTTTAATGATGTTCCCTGCACGCAGGTTTTAATTTGCTCTCTATGTTGTTTACTGCTGTCTCTTTCATTTGCTGAATAATAACAGCAGGAATAATGATGGTAATAACAAACATGTATTTATCGTCCCGCTTATTCTCTTTTTTTTCCCCAGCTCTGGAAAAGTTTGCAGCTGCTCCCGTTGATGCTGGAAGCCTCTTGGTCCACTTCTGGCTTAATCTAGAACTTTTCATGGCATCGGACAGTCTAACTTTCCGGCTGTTGCCGCGGCTGTTTATATCCATGGCCTGGATTTTGTTTCATGTAATACGAAGACAAATTAAATTAGGAAGAGACGCAGATCCCTCCCTAAAGAGAGCCCAGTTTTAGAAGAGGCTAATGGAAACCATAATCTCGCCCTGGGGGACGGGAGACGAAAAGGTGTCCTGTTAGGTCAGCTTGTTAAAAGGACTCAGGGAGCTGCAGGTCCATTGGGGGTGGAGACAGTCTGGGCTAATGGCCCTGCACATAAGCGCATGGAAGCCACGGGGAGTGGTGGTGGCGGTGGAAGAGAATAGGATTAGGTTGAACAATGCAGAGAAATGGAATGAGTAGAAGAAAACATTTGTAGCTCAGGTTGAACGGTGGTGCTCTTTGAGCTGGGTGGTTTTCTTGCAGACGTTTCATGACCCAACTAGGTAACATCATCAGTGTTAGAAGGGGGTGGGGTCTCTGCACACCCCACTCCCTCCTGGTACTGATGATGTTACCTAGTTGGGTTGTGAAACGTCTGCAAGAAAATCACCCAGCTCAAAGAACACCAAGGACCCCACAGTCCTCTTCCTTCTTCCTCCTCCTCATCCTCCTCTCAGCAAACCCCACTCCCTTCTAGCACTGATGATGTTATCTAGTTGGGCAATGAAATTTTTTTCCCCTCCTCCTCCTCCTGCTCCTCCTCCTGCTCCTCCTCCTCCTCCTCCTCAAACCCCACTCCCTTCTCACACTGATGATGTTACCTAGTTGGGTCATGAAACATTTGCAAGAAAACCACCAAGCTCAGAGAGCACCAAGGAGACCACAGTTCTCCTCCTCCTCCTCCTCCTCCTCCTCCTCCTCCTCCTCCTCCTCCTCCGCAAACCGCACTCCCTTCTAGCACTGATGACACTACCGAGTTGGGTCATGGAAACCTCTGCAAGAAAACGCTCAAACTCAGAGAGCGTCCAGGACCTGCGCTACAAACCTTCTCTTCTACCAGTTTTTCCTTTGCCTGCCTATGCGAGAAATCAACCCCAAACCAGGAAAGTCTCCTTTGATTTATACTCTCTGCTTTCAGTCTTGTGCCACGACAGCCGGTGTATTTCAACTTTGGTGCCTTTAAGATATGTAGGCTTCAGCTCCCAGCATTCTCCAGCCAGCACAGGGGAATTCTGGGAGTTGGCTGTTCTTCCTGTTCAAGTCCAGCTGGTTGGAAAAAGAAGGAGAGGGCTATTATGGGAAAGTTCCCACGTAATAAACCTCCCTTGCTTACGTTTGTAATCCAGCTGCTTTCCCAAAAGATTTTGCAGCCAATGTGGGACTGCTTTTTCTGGGTCTATTGGAACCACACAGACTGGGGATGATGGTTGTTGCAGTCCAATGCATCTGATAAGCAATCATGCCAGTGACAGGTATTCAAGGTGTTTACGAACGCTTCCCAGCCTCATCTGGCTCCCTATGAAACTGTGTCCTCCAGGTACCCATCCCTGGAGGGTGCAGATCCCTGAATTCTCCCGTTGCCCAGGCAACTGCAGCATCCTCTTTAGGGGCCGGAGTTAAAACAATCCTGGTGTTTTTGTCTTTGAGCTTCATCCTGGACAATGCTTATTCCTCTGTTGTCGCCTCCCTCTAGTTTCAGAGGGCTCTTCGTTTTGTCTCCCACTTCAGTGGTTAAAAGTTCCTTTATTCAGGGGAGATTAGATCCCTTTGCTTTTTGAAAGAAAATATTAAAAATGGGTGTCTTGAACAGTTTGAAACAACTTTGTTTTCTTTCATATTATATTCAGTTCCTTTCCACTTTCTCTTCTCTTCCAGGTGTTTCTCTACCTCTTTCCTCTCTTTATCCTTTTAGTTTCTTTTCTTTTATCCTTCCTTTCTTCCTCCTTCCCTACCTCCATTCCTTTCCCTTCCTCTCTCTTCCTCTCCCTTTTCTTTCTTTCTTTCTTTCTTTCTTTCTTTCTTTCTTTCTTTCTTTCTTTCTTTCTTTCTTTCCTTCCCTACCTCCCTTCCTTTCCTTTCCATTCCATTCCATTCCTTTCCATTCCATTCCTCCTTCCTTCCTTCTCTCTTTCTCTTTTTCTTTTTCTTTCTTTCTCTTTCTCTCCTTTCTTTCTTTCTCTCCAGTTCCTTCACTCCCTCCCTCCTTCCTTTCTTCCTCCTCCCTTTCCCCTTTTTTGTTCTCTTTTCTTTTTCTTCTCCTGCATTCCCTTCCTTTTTTCCTTTTCTTTTCCTTTCCTTCCCTCTCTCCCTTTCTCCTTCCTTCCTTCCTTCCTTCCTTCCTTCCTTCCTTCCTTCCTTCCTTCCTTCCTTCCTTCCTTCCTTCCATGGGCTACTTTTTCGCACCAACTTTTGTGAGCCTGTGGATGTCTCTGTTTGTCCCTTGTGTGAAGTAAGATGGACTATTCCTTGGGGCTGTCCCTTCCTCTCTCCCTCCCTCCCTCCCTCCCTTCCTTTTTCTTTCCCTCCTTCGCTCCCTCCTTCCCTCCCTCCCTCCCTCCCTTCCTTCTTCCTTCCTTCCTTCTTCTTTCCCTCCCTCCTTCACTCCCTCCCTTCCTTCCGTCCTTCATTCCTCCTTCCTTCCTTCCTTCCTTCTTTTCTTCCCTCCCTCCTTCCCTCCTTCCCTTCCTTCTTCCTTCCTTTTTCTTTTCCTCCCTCCTTCGCTTCCTCCCTCCCTCCCTTCCTTCCTTCTTCCTTCTTTCCCTCCCTCCTTTGCTCCTTCGCTCCCTCCCTCCCTTCCTTCTTTCCTTTTTCTTTCCGACCCTCCCCCCTCTTCCTCCCACCCTCCCTCCCTCCCTCTTTTTCTCTCTCTAGCTTTTTCCAAATGTTTTGGAAGTTCACTTCCCTTTAAGTGCCAAGACTGGGATGTAAGACCAGATGCTGGAACGGCTCCCCACCTGGACCGATCACCTGCCCATCTACCTTGCCAGGTTGATAGTTTTTTTTTTCCAATCTCTTGTCAACAAAGATCCCTTTTCTGCATATCCTCTCTCTCCCTACAGCCCTTAAATTCACGCTTTTAGCCAGCAGCTGCCACCAAACCTGTCCAAAAATGGCAGTTAGAGGCAGCAGATCAGCGGCAGGTTATTATTTCTTTTCCAGAAGCCCATTGTATGAGAGGAAAAGCAGGAGCCAAATTCTGTTGTTATGTTAGCCTTTTTTGGCAGATGGTAGAAAATTCTGGGAACATGCCAGATCCGTATGTATGTATGTATGTATGTATGTATGTATGTATGTATGTATGTAGAGAGAGAGAGAGACAGAGACAGAGAGAGAGAGAGAGAGAGAGAGAGAGAGAGATTTTTTATGACAAAGAAAGTGGCCAAGAACAAGACCGCAAGACAGATAGCCAAAGAGCTTGAAATGTCATCAAGATTTTTTGAAGTCCCTCTTCCTTTCCTTTCCCCCTCAGTAAGATGAAAATAAAAACCTTTCTCCAGCCAAGCTAGATTCTTGAGGATCCTGTCCGTGTCAAAATTCATTTCTGGGCAGCTTTGCTTCTTTCTGCATTGCGTTTCCAATCTCTTAAACTAGTGTGCAGCCTGAAGGTTTCCTAGTGGTGACCCATCCATCCACGTTTTAACCTGGTGTCATCTTTCCTTAAGAGCCTCAACCACATCAGCCAAGGGTTTCCTGTCACCTCCTGAGACCCCGCACACATCCCCCTTTCAAAAACGAAAATAATAATAAGCCATAATGCAAGAATTCAGCGGCACAGAATTTTGTGTGTCCTGGCTCGACTGAAGTAAGTACAGATTTTTTTGAGGCTCCAGTACAAGGCAAACTTCTATGAGGCTCCAGCTTTTTTAATGCAGCTTATCTGCATTTAAGCCCAAGGAGCTTCGTCATTAGAAATATTTGAAAATGGGTGGACTTCAACTCCCAGAAACCCCCAGTCAGCATGGCTATCTGAGAATTCTGGGAGTTGGTTGAAGGCCATCCATTTTAAAGAGAACACGTTTGAGAAAAAGTTGCCAAGGTTGAGGACCCCTGATATAGGGCAGGAGTAGGCAACCTTGGCTCTTTTATGACTGGTGGACTTCAACTCCCAGAATTCCTGAGCCAGCCATGCTGAGGGGAAAGGGAGAGGTTTCCAAGCTGAGCCAGGCTGGCTCAGGAATTCTGGGAGTTGAAGTCCACCAGTCATAAAGCGGCCTAGGCCTAGGCCACAAGTAGGCAACCTCAGCTCTTTTATGACTCGTGGACTTCCAACTCCCAGAATTCCTGAGCCAGCCATGCTGAGGGGAAAGGGAGAGGTTTTCAAGGGGCCATTTTTTTTTCTCTCCTTCCTTCCTTCCTCCATGCTTTCTGTATTGCATTATGGGAAAAGTGAAGCCTGAAGCCAAAAGACCTTCAAGCCGAAGACGCTTGTTCTCCAAAGGAGGTTAGTTCAAGGATTACTTGATTTAAACCTCAATTCAGGCCTGCATCTGTAAGCACAGAAGCAACGTTCAAGGTGCTGCAGCAGCTTGGAAATATATATATATTAAAATGCAATTCCCCCCCCCCCCAAGCTGCTGCAAATGACATTAAGGTGGGGTGGTGAGGTGGTTGCTTGGAACAAATGAATTATCCTCAATTAGATCAAAGTATGTGTTTGCAGATTGGGAGAAAATAATGTGCTTTTTCTCCTCCTTCTTCCTTCTTTTCCTTCCTCCTCCTCCTCCTTCTCCTTCTCCTTCTTCGCCTCCTGCTCCTGCGCCTCCTCCTCCTCCTCCTCCTCCTCCTTCTTCTTCATAATAATAATAATAATAATAATAATAATAATAATAATAATAATAATAATAATAATAATATTGGAAGGGACCTTGGAGGTCATCTAGACCAACCCCCTGTTCAAGCAGGAAACCCTAAACCATTCCAGACAAATGACTGTCCAGTCTCTTCTTAAAAACTTCCAGTGTTGGAGCATTTACTGCTTCTGGAGGCAGGTTGTTCCACTGGTTAATTGTTCTAACTGTCAGGAAGTTTCTCTTTAGTTCTAGGTTGCTTCTTTCCTTGATTAGTTGCTTCTTGTCCTGCCTTCAGGTGCTTTGGAGAATAGCTTGACTCCCTCTTCTTTGGGGCAGCCCCTGAGATACTGGAAGACTGCTATCTTGTCCCCCCTCGTCCTTCTCTTCGTTAAACTAGACATACCCAATTCCAGCAACCGTTCCTTATATGTTTTAGCCTCCAGTCCTTTAATCATCTTCGTTCTTCTTCAATGTGCTTATTATTATTATTGTTGTTGTTGTTGTTGTTGTTATTATTATTATTATTATTATTATCACCATCATCATCATCATTAATCGCAGTCAGCCAGATGTTCAGACTGGATTTGGCATTTTTGTCTACCTATCGAGTCCTTCCCAAGGACCTGGGATAGGCAGATGTGGATGTTTGATGTTATTATAGATCTCATCGCAGGATGGAAGCAGTTCCTAGTAAGGCTGCCTTTTGCAATTGACTGATGGCAAATTATTATTGTTGTTGTTGTTAATTATTATTATTATTATTTTGCCAAGTTGCCATTTTGCCAAAGGTTTCAAGGCCTACATGCAGATTTCATTTTTTTGCAGTCTGGAAAGAGGGAGAAATGTGTGTAGCTCCTGATATTGCGACGTTTCAACACCTGTCATTTGTGTGTAAAGGTTTCATGTTGTTATATAACTGAGTTAGTCATTGCACACTCGTTCTGAGAGTGCAAAACCTTCCCTCTTTGCTCAGATTGAATGAGTAAGGGACAGACTTCATGTTGCTTTGGTTTGAGATTAGCTCTTGTATTTGAAGTTCTGGAGGTCTCCGTAAATACAGTCGGTCCTTGACTTCCAAGTGTTCATTTAGTGATGATATGAAGTTACAATGGCACTGAAAAAAGTGACATATGATGGTTTTTCACACTTAATGACCGTGGCAGTCTCCCCAGGGTCATCTGACTTACAGTTGGATGCTTGACAAGTGACTCATATGTATGACGGTTGCAGTGTCCTGGAGGGGGGGGTCACGTGATCCCCTTTTGCGACCTTCTGGTGAGCCAGATTCACTTAACAACCGTGTTGCTAATTTGACAACTGTGATGTTTCCCTTAACAAAGGTGGCGAGAAAAGTCATAACATGGAGCCAAAATAGAACAGAACAGAATAGAAATATAAAATAGAAATATAGAATAGAAATATAGAATAGGAAAATAGAACAGAATAAATAGAATAGAATAGAATAGAAATGTAGAATAGAATAGAGTAGAATACCAGAGTTGGAAAGGACCTATGAGGTCATCTAGTCCAACCCCCTGCTCAGGCAGGAAACCCTATACCCATTCTAGACAAATTGCTGTCCAGTCTCTTGTTAAAAACCTCCGATGTTGGAGCATTCACTGCTTCTGGAGGCAGGTTGTTCCGCTGATGAATTGTTCTAGCTGTCAGGAAAACAAGAAACGAAGAAGCTTCTTGGATGAGAAGTGAAAGGTCTTCAAAGAAAAACAAGAAACTCCAGTTGCCTCCTGAAAAAAAGCAGCTTTGGGATGTCTTTCAAATGTTCTTCTCCAACTCGGCGCCCTCCTGACCTGATGGCAGTGTTGGGATTCAGCTATGTGAAGAACCGGTTCTCTATGTGGATGCCACTTCCGGAAGTCCATTCTGGGCCCGGACAACCAAAAATTAGAAACCGGTTCTGCCAACGTGGAGCAAAGTGGCTGAATCCCACCACTGGATGGATGGATGGATGGGTAGATAGACGGATGGATGGATGGATAGATAGATAGATAGATAGATAGATAGATAGATAGATAGATAGATGGGTGGGTGGGTGGGTGGGTGGGTGGATGGATGGATGGATGGGTAGGTAGGTAGGTAGGTAGGTAGGTAGGTAGGTAGAGTGGTGGGATTGAAATAGGTGAACAGCCGGTTCTCTGTGTGGATGCCGCTTCTGGAAGTCCATTCTGGGCCTGGGCAACAAAAAATTAGCTACTGCTTCTGCCGAAGTAGAGCGAACCGGCTGAATCCCAGCACTGGATGGATGGATGGACGGATGGATAGATAGATAGATAGATAGATAGATAGATAGATAGATAGATAGATGGATACGATAGATACGATAGATAGATTTGATAGATAGATAGATAGATAGATAGATAGATAGATAGATGGATATGATAGATGCGATAGATAGATAGATAAATAGATAGATAGATAGATAGATAGATAGATAGATAGATAGATAGATAGATAGATAGATATGATCACTGGTGGGATTCAAATAGGACAGTGAACAACCGGTTCTCTGTGTGGATGCCGCTTCCAGAAGTCCATTCTGGGCCTGGGCAACAAAAAATTAGCTACTGCTTCTGCCGAAGTAGAGCGAACCGGCTGAATCCCAGCACTGGATGGATGGACGGATGAATAGATAGATAGATAGATAGATAGATAGATAGATAGATAGATAGATAGATAGATGGATGGATACGATAGATACGATAGATAGATTTGATAGATAGATAGATAGATAGATAGATAGATAGATAGATAGATAGATAGATAGATAGATGGATGGATGGATATGATAGATACGATAGATAGATAAATAGATAGATAGATAGATAGATAGATAGATAGATAGATAGATAGATAGATAGATAGATAGATAGATATGATCACTGGTGGGATTCAAATAGGACAGTGAACAACCGGTTCTCTGTGTGGATGCCGCTTCCAGAAGTCCATTCTGGGCCTGGGCAACAAAAAAATTAGCTACTGGTTCTGCCTGATGGAGGCTCTAAATTTTCGAGGTGTGCAGTTGCCAGAGGTGGGAAAGTCTCCCGGGGGGCCCTTCCCATCGGAGCTTCATCCTTGCTTACGAAACCATTTCTCTTCTCTCAGCGCTTCCAGCTTCTAATAGGTATCGCGGCTGCTTAATGAGCGATGCTTAATTAATAAACTATTCTGGAAAACACGTGTGACATTGTTTGCTTCCCGAAGCCGGTTGGTAGGAAATCAAAGCTATTCCTTTTATATTTTTTTTTAAAGAAAAGAAAAGACAGGTGGTCCTTGACTGACGACTGTATGTGAGCCCCAAATTTCCGTCGCTAAGCGAGACGGTTGTGAAGGTTTTGCCCTATTTTAAGACCTTTCTTGCCTCCGGTGGGAGGTGAGTCCCTGCAGTTGTTACGTTAGTCACACGGTCGTTAAGTGAATCTTGCTTCCCGTATTGACTTTTGCCTGTCAGGAGGTCATAAAAGGGAATCGCCGGGGACACCGCGACCGTCATAAATGCGAGTCACTCGCCAGGCATCTGAATTTCGATCAAGTGAACCGCAGGGATTGTTGCGGAGGCCGTAAGTGTGAAAAACGGTCGTAAGTCACTTTTTTGAGTATCGACGTAACTTGGAACGGTCACTAAGTGGACCGTGCCAGTGAAGGAGCGCCTGCAAAAGGCATGCAATTTTTGAAATGTTTTGTGCCTCTCCTTCCTTCTCTGGAAATGGCTGCGTATTAAATATAGCACGCGGATGAAGGGGAAGGAAAAATGAAGCTTTAATAGCACAATATCGCATCCCTGTAAAAAGGGGGAAAACAATTGAGCAGTGAAATGTCTCTTTTCGTTTACTGGCACCCTCAAATATCCTGTTTCTCTTCCTTGGCTCTGCTATGTAAGACGATAGCAAGAGCCGTTGAGGGTGGAAAAATGATATATTTTTCTCTCTTTGGCTCCAGTTTTTTGGGCGCAGTGCTCAAAGCACCAGAAGCAAAGCCCTGACTTGCTCCAAAGACCTGTTGAGCATGATCATAATAATAATAATAATGAAGTTGGAAGGGACCTTGGAGGTCATCTAGTCCAACCCCCTGCTCAGGCAGGAAACCCTATACCATTTCGGACAAATGGCTGTCCGGTCTCTTCTTAAAAACTTCCAGTGTTGGAGCATTCACCGCTTCTGGAGGCAGGTTGTTCCACTGGTTAATTGTTCTGACTGTCAGGAAGTTTATCCTTACTTCCAGGTTGCTTCTCTCCTTGATCAGTTTCCACCCGTTGCTTCTTGTCCTGCCTGCAGGTGCTCTGAGGTGTGTTATCTGGGGGAGACATGTCCTGTGCATAGTTCCTCCGCCCCCCGTCTCTCTCTTCCTTGTTCTCACATGGGAGAAAATACATATATATATATTTGCAGAAAAATGCAAGTCTGAAGCGAAGGCATTTATTTTTAATGGCCCTTCCCCGAGGCTGCCTTCAGAAGACATGCAGGAAAGGGCTGGGGGTGGGTGGTTAATATATTTCAGACCTGGAAAAGTAACTTGGAAATACAGAAATAAGAAC